>NC_091516.1:43422404-43581074 GCF_947461875.1 Haliaeetus albicilla
GTTTAAGCTCAGCCAGCAACCAGGCACCACACAGCTGCTCGCTCACTCCTCCCCCCTCCCAGTGGGATGGGGAGGACGATTGGAAAAAAAGGTAAAACTCATGAGTTGAGATAAGAACAGTTTGATAACTAAACTAAAAGAAAATAAAATATAAGAATAACAACAATAATAATACAAATAGAATGATGATAATTGTAATGAAAATGAATATAACAAAAAGAGAGAAATTAGACCCAAAAAAAGAAAAGTGATGCACAACGCAACTGCTCACCACCTGCTGACCGATGCCCAAGCAGTGATCTGCCCCTCCTGACCAAGTCCCCCAAGTTTATACACTGAGCATGATGTTCTATGGTTTGGAATATCCCTTTGGCTAGTTTGGGTCAGCTGTCCTGGCTTTCCCAGCTTCTTGTACAGCTGCTTGCTTGCAGAGCATGGCAAACTGAAAAATCCTTAACTTAGGATAAGTGCTACTTAGCAGCAACTAAACCATCAGTGTGTTATCAACATTATTCTCACACTAAATCCAAAACACACTGTACCAGGTACTAGGAAGAAAATTAACTCTGTCCCAGCCAAAACCAGGACAATGAGGCAGCTCCCACTCCTTTTTTTTTTAACACAGTATCTTTTTATTTAGAAGAAAGTGCAGTACAGGGCAAGATGACTTCTTATCTCTTCTATTGATTGGATGCTAATAACTGAATGCCATTCACTGCTCTTATTGTTAATGTTTGTGGCATCCCTGTGTTATTAAGGAAAGAAATGCCTATCCTTCTTCCTCTCTCAGCCTCATTCAGGAACTGATTGAGGGCTTAGTCTTTTCTAATACGGTAGGAAGGAGCTTTCATTCTAATGTATATCTGCTTTGAGTCTCAGTACCATAATAAATTTGCTGCATCTGTCCGTGTGCTTGACAGTGTTGTCCACAAAACTGAACTCATACATAAGCAATTTGGAGCTTCACAGTCATGCATGTGTTGGCTGCCTCACAAGACTAAGCACTTTACTGCTGTCTGCAACTCATTAGCATGTTGTCTAAAGTGACAGAAATTTCACAATTGCACCTGATTTTTTTTCCATTTTATTTTAAAAACACATACAAAACCCCCTCTTGCAGTACAAAAACATGTAAAAGAGATTGAAAGGACTAACTTACACTCTGAAAAGATAACAAATGACCGAATTAGTTTTATTACTTAATTTTGACCACATTTGCTTGTGCATTTCATCAGTTTTTCATGGAATCATGATTATGCACTACTTCACAAAATCCTTCATTGACTTAATCTGATTTGAAGGTCTGCAGTGTTCATAAAAGCATCAGGTTTATTTTGTAAAAAACCAGTTGCTTGGAGGGATTATATCTAATTCAATTTAGCACCTGAAAAGCATCTAGCATGATGCAGAAACATGATTAAACCTCTTGCCTGTGCCTGCAGAGATTCAGATTCTGTTGCTAGCTTGCTGATTTCCTTCCTAAAACTGGTGGCCAAATCACATTTAACAGAAATGCCAGTAATTTCTGATTTTCTGAGGACCTAATTTTATATATTGTGAGCTTAGTTTCAGAGAGATAAAAAATTTCAAAAGACTGTCACATGGAGGGGTATTAGTTGTGTCTCCTTAGGTCAGATCTGATTTCAGATTTTGCACTCACCAGGCCTCCATCCACAGTAAGTGCACTCAGGGTTGGAAACGGCTGTCTTAAATAGCACGTTCCACTCTTTTAGTGCCAGAAGATATTAGTCAAAGGTGAATGAATCTTTCATTCTTGCACCTCCCTAAATGTTCCTGAAAAAGAAATAGTGATACAGGAATGATTGCACTACCTGGTGGTGCTTTCTTGGTGTTCTTTCATGTCGGTGGAGGCAAAACCATCTCAGAATGTTGGGGAGGAGGACCCAACAGAAGCCTCAACTTCTTTGAGACCTATGGTGGAAAAGCTATATCCTATGCCTGCTGTGTTTATGTTTTCATTTCAGAGAAACCCTTCCCTGCTGATTTTGCTATTTTAGGATAGACTATTACTCATAATTACTTTCCTTCAGTTGCAGGAAGGAGGTTTATAGCACAAGTGAAGGCATTTGTCAATTTCAAACTCTCGATTTGTGTAGGTCTTAAAACATCACTCCAGGCAGGCTCTTGGTCCTGTGTAATCCCCTCCAAGGCATCAGGGAAACCAAGCATGCCTTGCTGAGCAAATCTGTATGCCAACTTGTGCAATTTTACTGAAAATATTCAGGGGAGCTCTCAAGTGGTTTGTTTTTTCTTTTGCTTTCATTAGCCCTGGGCTTTGATGATCTACTTAATGTACTTGCCTTGTAGTTAATAAGTAGTTCACCTCATTCATGACAGCTGGATCTTTTTCAGATGGTACTCTCCAGAAAGATACTGTGCAAAATACTTTTTAACCAACACTTATTCCTCAGTGGGGCATTCAAAATAACATACCATTATCAGCCTGACCTTTCTTTCTGCTTCTCATGGTCAGTGGGTGGAAATTAAACTGAATACTGCTGGGATGATTTTGATGTATATGTGAGACAATTGTTTGAGGAAAACCCTGAGGCCAAAGTAAAGAAACCCCATGACTCAGTGGAGCAGAATTCTGGGAGGTCAAAGTAATAATTTTGAAGGCAGAAATAACAACAACAGTTTTATTTTCTTACTGAAATACCATGTCTTGGGTACCTATAGTCATTAGAGGTCCTATGTTAGTTTTTAAGCCTCATAGACTGGCTATTTATTGGCTGTATGTTGTATATTCACATTCATCTATACATCTATCAATTTGTAAAGGCACAGTTTATACCAACATTTGTAACTTCACATATCAGGATGCTGCTGTGCTCATCATGGTTTTTTTTTCTTTTTGAGAACATTCACCTGCTCTGCAACCCTGCTCAGATTATCTCATAACTGTAGAAGTTCTGCTGATGTGTGTTGGTATTTTTGAGCACTGAAACAGCTGCTGCCCAAGTCCTAACAGTGCAGAAGTGTTCATCTTCTGTTCCACACTCAAAGTCAGAGGAGTCCCTGCCTAATCTTCACCTCACCTATCTTATTGGCAGAGCCCTACAGTCCTTGTCTCAGCAATGATGATAATAGGGAAACCGGTGAAAAAAAAAGTCATGGCAGAGCTGCAGCTTTTGGGGGACAGCTTTAAGAGCCACCAGTGAGAAATCTTCATTCTCCTGAAGGGAAATGACTTGATACTCAGGGGAGGCAGGTGCCAACTGTGCATTCCTTATGCTGTCTGAGACTTCCCAGGAATACATGCATAGCAGTGGCCTTTTTCACTCCCTGTAGTCCAGCAGGCTGGTTTCTAGTAGTCAGAATTTCTTCTTGGCACAGTAAGTTCCATCTGATGTTCATTCCAGGGTTGTTTATCTGTTAAGTGATATATGAATACATCTGAGTTTGATGGAAAATGGCTGTGAGATTAAAAAGTATAGCAAAGAGTATATGTTATTTAACAGTGGAGTCCTTCAACATTATCAGGCACTGATCCCTGAAACATTAATTAGCAATCTTAAAAGTTGAAGATAGTTGTCCAGGTTTCTGGATAGTAAAATTATGGAAGGCAGAATAAGAAAAGTATGTCAGAGAGTTGTAATCAGGAGTTTACAACTGTTTACAACTCCAAGGAAAGGAAAGTGTAACATCATGGCACAGGAAATTCAGTGTTGGCACATGCAAACATGTTCTCTGTTCATGCATCTTACTCTATGTTATTCTGACTGTCTGTTTGTCATGGTTTAAGCCCAGATGGCAGCAAAACACCACGAAGCTGCTCGCTCACTCCTTCGGCCCTGGTGGAATGGGGAGGAGAAAATATAAAGAAAAGCTCATGGGATCGAGACAAGGACAGGGAAGGACCACTCACCACTTACGGTCATGGCCAGAAACCAGACTCGACTTTGGGAAAAAAAACAAAATCAATTTATTTTGTTACCAATCAAATCAAAACAGGATAATGAGAAGTAAAACCAAACATATTTCCCCCACCCCTCCCTCCTTCCCAGCTCAGGTCCACTCCTGGTTTTCTCTACCTCCTCCCCCCACAGTGGCACAGGGGGATGGGGAATGGGGGTTGGGGTCAGTTCGCCACACCTTGTCTCTGCTGCTCTTTCCTCGTCAGCAGGAGGAGGACTCCTCACTCTTCCCCTGCTCCACCGTGGGGTCCCTCCCATGGCAGACAGTTGTCGATGTACTTCTCCAGCATGGGTCTTTTCCACAGGCTGCAGTCCTTCAGGCACAGGCTGCTCCAGCACAGGCTTTCCCATGGCGTCACGGCCACCTTCAGAGGCATCCCCCTGCTCCGGTGTGGGCTCCTCCCCAGGCTGCAGGTAGGCATCTGCTCCCCTGTTCATGTCCATGGGCTAGGGGGGACAGCCTGCCATCTCACCATGGGCTGTAGGGGCATCACCTTGTCCCCCTCTTTCTTCACTGACCTTGCTGTCTCCAGAGGTGTTCTTCTCATATTCCAATCCTTTCACTCACTGCAGGTTCCCCTTTTCATGGTTTAACCCCAGTCAGCAACTAAGCACCACGCAGCCACTCACTCACCCCCCCCATCCAGTGGGATGGGGGAGAAAAATCAGGAAAAGAAGTAAAACTCATGGATTGAGATAAGAACAGTTTAACAGAACAGAAAAGGAGAGACTAATAATGATAACACTAATAGTAATAATAAAAGGATTAGAATATACAAGTGATGCATAATGCAATTGCTCACCACCCGCCTATTGAAGCCCAGTTAGTCCCTAAGCAGTAATTCCCCCACCCCACTCCCCCCAGTTTATAGACTAGACATGACATCATGGTATGGAATACCCTGTTGGCCAGTCTGGGTCAGCTGTCCTGGCTGTGTACCCTCCCAACTACTTGTGCCCCTCCAGCTTTCTTGCTGGCTGGGCATCAGAAGCTGAAAAATCCTTGACTTTAGACTAAACATTACTTAGCAACAACTGAAAACATCAGTGTGTTATCAACATTCTTCTGATACTGAACTCAAAAACATATCACTGTACCAGCTACTATGAAGGCAATTAACTCTCTCCCAGCTGAAACCAGGACACCCTTCTTAAATCTGTTCTCCCAGAGGCACTACCGCTGTCGCTGATGGGCTCAGCCTTGGTCAGAGGCGGGTCTGACTTGGAGAAGGTGGAGCTTCTGGCAGCTTCTCACAGCAGCCAACACTGCAGCCCTTCCCCTGCTACCAAAACCCCTCCACACAAACCCAAAACAGTGTTCAAGATACAGGCCTTGGCATCATGTGGCCAAAGATGATTTTAGGATACATCAAGAAGAAAATATATTAAAGTAGAAAAAGCAACCAAACTCAATTTAGTTTTAAGAAGAAAATATACCTGGAGCAAATTATTCTATAGATCTTTCTCAGCTTAAATTCGTCTAGAATATGTGGGTTTGGTAAAAAAAGGTTGCTGAATTTATATGGTAATTCACTGTTCCTAAGCAACAGGCATTACAGGTGTTATGTGAAATATCCTGGGTGTATCAGTTTGTGCTGCTATGTCTCTCTGGAAGTGGAGAGGAGTAGCATAACAACCTGTTGCAAGGTGAACTGGAAAGCATAAGGAAGAGTTGGTACCTATTTCACTTCTTCCATTCCTTTGAAATAGTTCATTGAACTTTGTACACTATTGCATAATGAAGCATAAAATGGATGCATGTAACTATATACAGGTAGAAATAGGCTATAGTTGTTACTAATAATTTTACATTTCTTTTTCATATGTGTAGTTGCAATGGGACTGCTAAAACAAATTCAAGATAAACAGGCTGTGTGTAATTTATCTAAATTTCGCTGCTCAGACATTGTGAAGAACACAGATTATCGAATCCAAATTGGAGAAGAAAAAAAATTTTGTAATTTTTAGGTAATTATTTTCCTAATTATTTCTTTATTTGAATGGCAACATTCTGAAATACTTTCTGCCACAGTTTTTCACATACTAGAGTTAGGTCCAGTGGAGGGCCATCAAGATAGTCAGGGGGCTAGAACACCTGATATATTAACAAAGGCTGAGAGAACAGGGTTTGTGGTTTAGCCTGGAGAAGACTCATGGGATATAAAGACTTATTTTTTCTTTACCGTGTGAGTGAGCAAAAACTGGAATAGTTTGCTCACAGAGACTGTTGAGTCTCCATCCTTGGATGTGCTCAACACTCTACTGGATAAGTAGAAATGAGTGCTCTACTGGATAAGAAACCTAATTTGATTAGTCCTGCTTTGAGCAGGAGGTTGAAACACAAGATCTTTGGGGGTCCCTTCAGGTCTAAATTATTTTATGATTCTATGGTTCAGTGATTCTAATGACATCTTATGGAGCATGGTGACTTTGAAAATTAGCTTTATGGTCAAATTACTATTAAATTGTAACATAGGGAAGGAAACTTCAGATCTATGATTTAATAGATGTAGTTCTTTTAGTTTTACAGCTGAGCACAAAATTGAGGTATCTCATACTTCTAATTTATTTTAACACTGAACTTGTTATATGAAAAAGTTTTAAAATTATTACCAGTATGATTTATAATGTGATGTTCAATCACACCCATATAGTCTGACATTAAAAACCTATTTTAGGATTATACTTGCAGTATATTGCCTATCAGCGAACTTACTAACAGTGATAGAAATAAACACTATCCATATCTAGTTCACGTCTAGGCTTAGCCCCTGCTACTACAACTGAACAACTACAGACTGTTCTGCTGAGCTGTAAAGTGGCTTTTAATATCAATATTTTTGTCTGCAATGCAAACGTCCCTTGCTTCACAAAGTATATTCACTCCATCACCCAAACAGCAAATACCTACCCATAAAAAAATATGTTGGTGTAAAATAAACAATAGCTAAGTGACATTTTGGTGGAACGCAAGGAACGCAGCTAGAAAGAAATAGAATTACACAGCTGTTTACTTCCTTTATGGAACTAATCAAAATCTTTCATTGGTCAACTCTGCTTCCCAAAATTTGGCAAATCATCTTGCCCCATTTATTCTTTTTCTTCTGCCAACTCTGATGGCAAAACATTGAGCTGTAGCAGTGGAGAAACACTACATATTTATTTGAATAATTTGAATTTTTATTTCCAGAAATTAACCATTGTAGACTTTTCTGAAGGCTGAAACTCTTTGAAGTGTGGTTTATTTGGCATTGCTAGATTATAGAAATTTGTTAAGATGTCTGGAGTAGTAAAATGTCTTGCCATGATTAACTGAGACTTTAAACTAGACAATGTAACAAATACTGAGAAAATTTTTGTTCATCTTGAGGTTATCTATGATTAAGAGTGATGGATATAAATTACTTGCCTCATTTAAGTACTTACCAGCTCTTTCAGCTTCTAGATTAAATGCCATAAACCCCTCATTTTTTTCTCCTATCTGTCCTTAATTTACTTTTTCTTTCAGACACACCCTGCTTTCATGCCATTTTTTTCCTAAGTTTTTTCTACTGACCTGGCAGGTTTTGCTCTTGAGTTTCATAGCATAAGGGTGTAAATAAAACTGTTACCTAGATGTCTGCGTCATGACAAGTTCTGTAGGCTGGTATTCCTTTGATCTAAAACTATCCCCATAGCGGAAACTCCAGAGGTCCTGCAAAGTTAAACAATGAGAACAATAAAGCTTTTGTTCGTTGTTGTAAACAAACAGTCTTCAGACAAAAAATTTAAAGTGTTACTCCAAATCTGTAATTTTAATTTCATAAATGGAAACTACAGTCAATTATATGTGTCTCTACTAATTCATTCCTTTTTTGTTTCTTTCCTAGGTGCACCAGGAAACAAAAGATTTGTTACTTCTGTGGATGCTTTAAACATGCATAAAATGGGTCATTATGCATCTCAGACTCCTTCTGAGCTGCTTCAACAGATTTTGGAGGTGTCTATCACAGGCATAAACTTTTTTGGAAAGAAATAAAGGTCACATCAGCTTCTGAATTATTCATGTGGTGAATCTGGGAAGGTTATTTGGATTCCACACTTCTATAGTTATGGGGTTATAACTGTTTACTGTTTCTAAACATAACATAAATTTTGTTTTTACTATTCTTTGCATTTATTCTCCAAAACTCAGAGATTTTATTCCTTGTCTGAGTGTATGTAAGGATGTGATCTCAGGTACTCTGTGACCTGCACTTTTCACAATGGCATTTGTGTTGTGTATCACTTCTGTCTGAGGAGGACACATTTATTTCTGATACCAGCTATCCCTGCTCCTTGAAGCACACTCATTGGAACACTGTGAAGTATGTATTTTAACCTTCTGACCTTTACCTGCCCAGGGACTGAGGCAGCAAGATTGCTTTTCAGCAGTGCTTAATGATATACATAGAGGAGTCAGTTTCTGAATTTAGCCTTTCTCTTCAAATGGCAATTATAATATTATTATCCAGCAATTATTTGTTTTTCCTAGCTTCTTATTTAGTGTCTGTTCCTCTGCCTGCACCACAAACCAATTTTATGAATTAAAGTTCCAGTCTTTTTTTTGTCATCTGTTGTGTACTGAAGATGGCTAGAATATTTGCTGAGATGGCAAAGGCGTTTAAAGAACTTAGAGTTGTTTGATTATAGGGAAGAAGATTGCAGAGGGTGATGTGCCTTAAAACTGCCTCTTTCCTGCAATTGACTAAAGAAGTCTCCACTGGGTGCTCTATAATATATGACACAGATCTGTCTGGGGTGGACCTGACCATCCAGAATCTCTGTAAAGCACAGGAAATTCTCCCCTGCCAAGGCAGGTCCATGGTCTGTCAGTGGTGATTCTGTAGCACAAATGGGCTGTAGTGTAGATTATGAGAACATGATATAAACAGAGGT
This sequence comes from Haliaeetus albicilla, assembly GCF_947461875.1. Lineage (NCBI taxonomy): Eukaryota > Metazoa > Chordata > Aves > Accipitriformes > Accipitridae > Haliaeetus > Haliaeetus albicilla. The sequence continues at coordinate 43,431,260 of NC_091516.1, forward strand.
GTGTAAACTACAACTGTTTCAATCTTCAGTGATTTTCACATATCTCAGAAGCAATTTAGCTGGCAAGAATGCTCTCCTTGGGCTGGCTTCCTTGTTTCATTGCTTTTCCAAGCTTAAATGAGAACTTTGTATGCATAATAATAATAATAATGGTGTGTCAAAACCATCTGTTCAGTAATATGCACAGATACAAGGGAGGAGAGGTAAAATTCCATAGACAACCTCATCTAATTTTGAGGCCTTCCTTGTAAAGCTCTTAAATCTATAAGTCTGGTAGTATACTGTATGTTATAGTATATATCTTCTCTGTGGATACTCAAATTTTATGCCACACATAGCACTAAAATGAATATGCTGGATCTATAATATGCCTGTGAAGGCTGATAAAATAATACTGTAACCATTTCAAGGACAGAAAGATAGAGCTGTGCAGAGTGTGAATGACCTGGTGCTTCTTTCATAAAGCACTGGTGGTACAGCTGAAGCTAAAGTACAGGAGACCTCTTTTTCAGAATTTTCCTCTAGAAAGAGAGTTTCATTTCATCATGATGTGGAGGAAAGCTTGAAATTAATTTTTAAGATAGGGTGACCTTGTCATTTCCAAACTGAGATCTGAAGTGTATAATTAACAAGGGGGTTTGCCTCTTCTTTCTGTCTTTTTCTTCATGCAAATTAGTGAACATTTGCCTTTTTGCTTGTGCAGCCATTCATCATGGGCATTAATTCAGTAAGTTACGATTTTAGCATATTGTAAAACCATTGTGAGCAAACAGTAGATTGTTCTGAAAAATTAGGAGAGTCCTTATACAATTTTAACTGTCTTTGAATAAAAATATACAAGTACACTCAACCACACTGATTTTTTATTAATTTGCCTGCGATGCATCAGTCCCACCAGCCTTCACTTGAATCATTCTTAGGATGGTAGTAGCAGTTTGCATTGCCCATATTCTCACCAACCTCAAAATAAAAAAAATTCTTCCTTATATCCAGTCTAAATCTACCCTCTTTAATTTAAGAACCATTGTTCCTTGTCCTGTCACTACAGGTCCTGATAAAAACCTCTTTCTCTGACTTTCTTATAAGCCCCCTTTAAGTACTGAAAGGCCAGAACAAGGCGTCTCCGGAGCCTTCTCTTCTCCAGGCTGAACAATCCCACTGTCTCAGCCTTTATAGGAGAGGTCTTCCAGCCCTGTCATCATTTTCGTGGCCCTCCTCAGGAACTGCTCGAACAAGTCCATGTCTTTCTTCTGCTGGGGACCCCAGAGCTGGATGCAAAACTCCAGGTAGAGTCCCACAAGAGCAGAGTAGCAGGGGAGAATCACCTCCCTTGACTGCTGGCCATGCTTCTTTTTAGGCAGCCCAGGATATGGTTGGCTTTCTGGGCTGCAAGTGCACGTTGCCGGTTCACGTCCAGCTTTTCATCCACGAGTACCCCCAGTGCTTCTCCACAGGGCTGCTCTCAATCTATACATTCCTCAGTCTCTATTGATAGTGGGGATTGCCCTGACCCAGGTGCAGGACCTTGCACTTGGCCTTGTTCAAATTTGTGATGTTCATATGAGCTGAATCCTCAAGCCTGTCAAGGCCCTCTGGATGGCATCCCTTCCCTTAAGCATATCAACCGCACCACTCAGCTTGGTGTCATCCACAAAGTGTGCTGAGGGTGCACAGAGACTCCCACTGTCTCTGTCACTGATAAAGTAATTAAATAGTGTTAGGCCCAGTATGGACCTCTCAGGGACACCACTCATTACTGGCTTCCACTTGGACATTGAGACATTGACGGTAACTGTTTTGACATGGCCATCCAGCCAATTCCTTATCTGTTTAACAGTCCATCCATCAAATCCATATCTCACCAATTTAACTGCAAGGATGTTGTGGGGGACCTTATCAAAGGTCTTTCAGAAGTCCAGGTAGATGACATCTGTAGCTCTTCCCTTGTCCAGTGATGCAGTCACTCCATCACAGAAGGTCACTAGATTAGTCAGGCATAATTTGCCCTTGGAGAAGCCATCTTGGCTGTCTTCCGTATGTTTTGACACAATCCTGTAACTCCATGTTTTATTCCAATGTTTTGTTATGCTGTGTCTTCTAACACCTTGAGATCATAACCTGAACTCATTTTTTTCAGGTCAGAGCCCTTACATTTTACATAAAGGGGAGAAAATAATCCTGACAGTACTATGTCGTATTGCAACATAAATAAATTGTCTCTGTTTCCCTTCATCCTTCACATTTATTTTTGTTTCAACCCTTCTTTCCACATTTCTTCTTTTCTGTCCTAACTTTTTGCATCTTTCAGCCAAGGAGATTCTGTGCTAAGGAACAAGAGTGTGAGAGAATTCTGGACATAAGGAAGAAGGCTAAGGAATTGACCTTCAACTCTCCACTAGGTCAGTGCGGACCTCATCACATATTTGTCTAGTCCTTGGGCTGCTTTTGCATCTATGCGCTTTGCCTAGATTATCTGGACATAGACAGCTTTTAAGCTCAGAGAAGATGAAGTGCAAAGTACACAAGTGCTCTTTCCCAAGGCCCTCTCCCTCTTGACACAGACATGAATTTGTTCCCTGCAACCCAGTCTCTTTCATATGTAAATATCTGGCTATGAATTAGAAGACTAAGTGCAGGCACCTTCCAGTTAAATTCCTGAACTGAACTAATATAATTCTTTAATTACACTTAAACTAATTTACTACAGTTTTGTGGTTAATGTGTGTGTCTTCTGTTACGTTAAATCTTTCAACTGAGATTCCTTTAAATGATAACAGAATGGGACCGCAGGTATTTGAGGATCAAAGTAAAAGTAAATGTCCTGCATATTGCATTCTGAGTGTGCTTTATTCTTCTGCTTCTGCTTTGCACACAGACTATCCTGAAGATCTCAGCAGAATTTGCTCAAGTGGTAAAGCAGGCTGCGACAAACTTTGTGGATGCTGCTGTGGAAATTTATCAAAACAACTATGGTCTTCTTCCAGGACCAAACAAATCCCATTATGTTTTCAATTTATATGGTTTCTCAAAGTGTGTCCAAGGTAAGATAAAGCTGTTTTTAACCTGATGCCTTCTAGCATCTTATTATTAAGTTGGTCAGGAGAATAAAGGGCACTATGCTATCCAGCATTGACCTTTGCAGTGCTCCACTTTCTCATGCGTCCTGGTTTCAGCTGGGCTAGAGTTAATTTTCTTCTTCTTTGCTGGTATAGTGCTATGTTTTGGATTTAGTAAGAGAATAATGTTGATAACACACTGATGTTTTAGTTGTTGCTGTGCCATGCTTACACTAAGGCAAGGATTTTTCAGCTTCTCATGCTGCCCTGCCAGTGAGGAGGCTGTGGGTGCACAAGAACCTGGAAGGGGACACAGCCAAGACAGCTGACCCAAACTGACCAATGGGATATTCCATACCATATGATGTCATGCTGAACAATAAAACTGGGAGGAATTGACTGGGGCGGTGTGTGTGTGGCAGATGTGGTGGCCCACTACTCGGGTACTGGCTGGGCATCGGTCAGCAGGTGGTGAGCAGTTGCATTGTGCATTACTTGTTTTCTATATTCTTTTATCATCATTATTATTATTTTATTTTCCCCTTCCTTTTCTGTCCTATTAAACTGTCTTTATCTCAACCCATGAGTTTTACCTTTTTTCCAATTCTCTCCCCCATCCCATGGGGGGGAGTGAGCAAACAGCTATGTGGTGTTTAGCTGCCTGCTGGGTTAAACTACAACATCACGATTGCATCCTCAGAACTTTTTTTTTCTCTGCCCCCCCCCCGATGTAATTGGATTTTCTAAGGCAAGGTAAATTATTTTCAGTTAATCACCCTCGTACTTCAGTCTTTCTCTGCTTGCAGAATAGATGAAGCAGCTTATGGTTTCCTGTAATATTTTTTTTTTTCCCCAAAAGGGAAAGGTCCAAAAAGAAGGCAAATGCAGTGGAAACACTTAACCTGAAAGGATTGTGTATTAATTAGTGTAAATACATTTGCTTTCTGGAGATAATAGGGTATATATATTCATATTCTGTCCCTCTAGCTCATTTGCTTCTTCAGCTGCTTAGGTATCTAACGTATGTTGCCCGAAAACCAAATCAGCCAACCCTTTTGATTTGTCTTTCACTCATTTACTTCAAAACAGATATGTGAGTATGTACAGTGAATACTTTAAAGAGAAGGCATAGGCCTCTATCTTCCTTTTCTGGTTATGCTTTCTGTTTGCTTCTCAGTTAATTCTGCCTCTGCAGTTTGTTCCCACCAGATTTAAAATATTATTTCCAAAAAACCATGGTCCAGATTGGTAAAAGCCAGAGCCAGGCAATGGATACTGCAAGATTAGAATTACATATAGTATATTAGCTTGCAGGGACAATGATTGAGTAGTTCATAAAGGAGAAGAATCAATGTAAATCAGCTGAGATGTCCATAATTCTGAAAGTGACACTGAAAAATTATCAGTTCTTTATTTTTTGCTTTTCCCATAGCTAGAGGAAGAGTAGATGTAAAGAACAAAATGGATAATAATTTGTAACTAAAAATGTTTCATTTGGATTGTAATCTACCAGTTGGATTCATAGTCATCAGACACTATTATGACAGACCAGTTTTATTACTTGAAGTAATATGGATAGTTCTCCAAGCTAAACTAATGAAAATAATCTGGTTGTGCTTCATGGCACTGAAAGAGGGGCTGCTGAAATTAAGCATGACATTTTTTGTAAAGTAACATATAAATGGACTTGATAGATATCTTAAGAGAACTTACTGCACCTCTGAATCATCTGTCACTGGCCAGGATTAAAAAAAGAAAAATTTTCATAGGTGTCCACTCTACATAACCAAATATAAGATTGCATTTTTTCCCTCCCTGCTTATGTCTGTGCACAGAATGTATTTTTATAAACATCACAAACATTTTAAATAACTTTTCTTATGAGGTAAGTTGAAAACATTGGTCAATAACATATGCATGCTGTAATATTGAAATTAATAATGTTAATAACACAAACACACATTAGCATTGCCTTTCCTTTTTTCTTGTTTTCACTTTAAACAGGCCACTCTGTCCAGTTATGATTTCTATGCCATTCCATCTCAGTTCTTATTTCCATTCCAAGTGATGGAGAAATAGTAAAGGAGGATTAGGCATTTCACTGCTAAATTTGAGTTTTTCATAGACTTAATGTTTTAGGATTTCACAATCTCTCTCCTTTCTTATTCCTTTAACTTTATTATTCCCGTGTTTTCTGCCACAGACATTTGCAGGCACTGTATGCTTTTGTATAATGTCTCACTTTTTACTTTATTCTGCTTTTTTAAAATTCATGTTCTGATATTGTTGGATTACTGAACACTCTTCACTGCCAATAAAGCTTCCTGAACAGACCTGACAAATTCTTTTCTCACTTTTAAAGATTTTTAAAATTATGTTAACATAGAATGAAATTTTCTGATTTTAGCCTACGTTGTCATGAAAGCCAAAGATTTTTCCGCGACCATGTCATTAACAAGAGAGACTAGCAGTATTTCCATCCTATGCTGTCTGAAATAGCCAATTAGGAAATGAGCTCACTTTATTTGTATTGCAGTAGGTATGCAAATACATCCTACACAAACCTGTCTACCTTTGAATGTTGCCTGGAGCCAGATGGTTTGGAATCCCAGAATATACTGTGTGTAAGCCAATTATATTTTGTGACTTTCTTAAGGCAAGCATATAATAAAAATAATTATTTTAAAATACCTGATATAACTGAAACAATGGAAAACAGAAGCAAGTGAAGCTGCATGTGTTCACAAGCTAATGGCACACAAGCCTTTCATATAGCATGGAAATTATTCTTTAGCATATGTTATGAAATTTCTGTATTAATTAAATTAGAGTTTTGCCCAGCTGTGGTCTCAGTCTGCCAAAAAGCAAGTTTCCCCTTGTAAATAGGCTGAACTACATAAAACACTGTAATCACTGTATCACTAGAGATCTAAAGACTTATGAGGACCTCTTTGAAATTCTGGAAATGAAGAGATAAGCAGAAGTTTATCTTCTGTTTGAAAGTCTGTTTGTCAAAGAAGCAACTGATCTATTTTTCAGTAGAGGAAGCTGCTAATGCTTTTGGACTGTTATTAGTAATGTGTTTGTAGCAGCAATGGCAAGGGTTTGATGGTGTATCTTCTCCAGCAGCAATGCTCTTAAGACATTAAGACAGTCCCATCTTCCTGTCAGCTCTCATTGATTCCAGCACACACCAGTTCTTCCTTAACACCTATTTGTGGAGCTGCACAGTAAGCTCATTCAGCAACCCCCTTTTCCCACAAAACCAGTAACAAAACAACATAAAAATCCACAGGTTTTCCACCTGTTTTTTTTAAAGTCTGCTTGTTTCATGATTTGGTTTGTAGCATGGTGCACAAACAATCTTGAAAGTAGAAAGGAAGCAGGGCAAGTGTGGGGAACACCACAAACTGAAATAACATGCTGACTAGACAATACTGCCTGCCCACCCACAGCTTAAGGATATAAATGAGGCAGAGTTTATAGGAAAAGGTAGTAACTTTTATTACACCTATTAGTGTTTTTGTTAAAACCCACAGGTATGCTTCCAGGCACGTAGGGAGAGCCCAAAGTTGGGTTCCTGACCCTCAAAGCTTACTCATTTTTCAGTAATGTCAACAGATTTAATAAAAGACATTGCCTTTTCTTATGAAGTACTGAGATGCTGAAAAAGGGACAATTTACATCTTAATTGTAGAATAAATGGCTGAAATAAGTTTGTTTCCCCTTCAATAAAGTTTCTTGGACAGGCAAGTGAGGTCCTGTGGTAGTTCAAGAGTAAGTTATTTAGCAGATACACATGGATGATACCAATAACAGGGAGAGCTAATTATCCTCTCTGTCCCTTCACAGGTCCCATAGGAGGGTAGATTACACAAAACATTTTGATCATTCAACTCCAAGGGAAAAAACAGGAAAGGAATCAGTGACTGACACCACTTGTTTCACACTAGAGAGAAACTCCAGCCTGAAAGAATTTTTTTTTTAAATGAAGGATTTCAGCAAAACAATTGTGCTGAAAAGGAATTCAAGCTATACCAGTCACTTAACTAGATCAGATCACTTCACTATATATCAATCACAAAAGGTTTCAGAGACAATCACCTTTCACAAAAGTGTTTCTACATTCTCCTCTTCTCTGCACAGGCAAATGTTTTATTTTGCTTTGACTGACTTCTGTAAATGGAAACTCAAGACTTTTTAGGAATTCCTTTCTACCTGGTCCGAGAAGATACCTCATTATAGAGGTAATTAGGTAGGAAGAATTAATTTGGTGTGCAAGTTAAAATTGAGTAAGAAAGGATGTATAGGTATAGGTTGAGAAGTACAACAGCTGAAATATTTCAGCTGCACTGTGAGAGTGATTTGGCAGAAAATGAGGCATGAAACACAGCTTAATTGTAATTAGAGTAAGTCGAGTGCTTATTTTGGCCCTATATTGAAAGACGTGGAGATGGAGCTTTTAATGAGCTGAAAACCTAAACTGAAAATGGAGATAAGGGTGTAAACACACTGGAAAAATTAAACATGTATTTTAAGCATGAATTTTTGGCACATAAAAAAAATATATTTATAAGCCTGTTGCTAAATATCCTGTTCTGAAAATGTGAACAAATAGATTGTAGGATGTTTTAGGATTGTGCTGCTTTATATATTTTTTCCGTAGTTTTATTTCATTCAGGTAATTTCCACTCAGTTTGGAACAGAAAAAGCTGAGAGATTATATGAAGATCTGGCTGACATGGAAACAAACAAATGATGTTAGTGCTCTCCTCAAACATAATCTGTGGTAACCTAAGATGGAAGGAGACAGTTGTAATTTACTGAAAACACTAGCATCCCATACTGAGAGCTGAGATTAAAAGCTCAAGAAACTGCACAGCCAGCCACCTGGATAGCTTGTCTTGGGTGCAGTAAGCAGTCTAAATATGGAAGCTGTATAGCTGTATAATAATGGCTTGCAATACAGAGTACACATCCTTCCCAGGAGCTCTGACTTGTTTTGAAAATAAACCTAGGATACTACCTACCCATAAAATTATTTTTATGGGTAGCGGTTATCTGTGGCGATTATTCATATCAAAGTCAATAGGTCCTTTCAGCTTCTCTAATCTTTTGTACAATCAGTAAGGTTTTAGTGACCATCATTCTATTCAAGTCTTCCAGAATCTCTTCTCATTTCCAGTCTAAATTTGCTTTTATGCACATTTTAAAGCTCCCGTAGCTTTGTGTCTTTGAAACCTATCAGTGCTTTTGCATGCTGAAGGCACTCCATGAGCAATACTCTCTTAATATGAAAGCTATGAGTCTTTCTGACTTTATGACTTGTGGACATAAAAAGGAAACCATGAAGAAAGTGGGGTTTTTTTGTGGGTTTGTGGTTTTTTTGTGTTGTGGGTTTTTTTTTCTCCCTTTTAATAGTTTGAAATGCTTTTCTAATGTTTAACAGCTTTTTTTTTTTTTTTTTTAATCTTCTTCCATATCTTATATAATGTGTAGTATATATGCTGGTAATATCAATTTTTGTGACTGCTTTCTCTGTTTCTATTGTTGCAAGTGGTAATCAAATGTATATACAATCTTGCCCTGTACTTTGTTATAGGGGAGTTCTTGAAAGATATAAATATTCTTTGTTCTGTGGAATTCCCAATGTATTTGAAAAGGCTGAATTAGACAGGCAGCTATCAGGCTTAAAGCAAGAGAAATAGAAATACCAGGACTGTATTATAGCAGATAACATTTCCCATGGAAATCAAGATAATTATTTTGAAACAAATAAATGCAAAATACTAATAAGTGTCTTATATCCATCTTTTATTTATCTCATTTGAAAAGAAGAGGGTATTACATCTGCTTTATAACTGAAAAGACAACAGTCTAGTTTTTTTGATGAAAAAAGTGCTCTGTCAGGTCTGGACAGAATATTGATATCCTGATTTTAGTGAGAGGAGTTCAGCAGATAAGTATTTCGGAGAGGTCATTTAGGTTTACTGTCAAAATTAAATTATTTTCTGGCATCATCAGAGGAAGGATTACTAATAATTTGGAAAGTGTGAACTTCTGAAACTTAATGGCAGAGCCATTGTTACTAAAGTGTTAGTAAAGTGAGTTAACTCACTTTACCTTGTGAGAACTAATGTTCTTAAGTGAGGAAGAAAAAGCAACTAGAAGGTCCAAATATCCATCTCTTCACAGAGCAATTAAAAAAGTGAAAAATTAAAAAAAAATTTTTGAAAAGGGAACAAAGACAAAAAGTCAAAGGACTGCCCTTAAAATCAGATACATCTTTATATATCTGTGCATGTATGTGTCTATAAATGTAGGTAAATGTCTTGTAAGAATGTGCAGATAAAACAAGCTACAATTTATGTAAGCAGTGAGTAACTCAAAACAGGGGACTTAAGAAAAGTTTGGAACTGAAAAGTCATGATCTGGTCTGTAATGTTGTATTAAAGTCATGATCTGGTCTGTAATGTACTATAGGCAATGTGTTACTCTTCTAAGGATCCTTCTTCAGAGCCTAATCTTCCAAGAGTACAGCATAGGTCTCACCCCTAAAGTGCTGTAAATTCTCAAAAAATGTTGGCTACAGTAACAGCTTAACCAAATGCAAAGTTCAGGGACTTTACAGCTTTTCTCAATGGCCCTCTGGGCACAAACTACACTTAATCACACATTGTGCAACAAACTACGTAAATTGCATAGAATGGCACTGAATGACCAGAGATTCTATTTAAAAAAGTTGGAGGGAACAAACCCAAAAACTAGTAAGCGCTTTTCATGCAGAAGAGCTGTCAGCTGGAGAGGTAACATGTAACAAGGAACTCAAGATAATTATCTCTGCCTAATAAATGTTAAGTGAAGGGTCACTCTATGAATCCAAAACACATTTCTTGATTCTCTGGACACAAAAGTGCATGTTGCAGACACACCTCACTTAATCTGGATGGAGTCAGTGAGATCTAGACATCTTGACCCCTGACCAGTGTATTCAAGGACCTGCAGCATCCCTAGGAAAAGGCATGCAGAGATGGTGAGGGGGAAACTGTGTGGAAAAATGGTGTAGAAATCTGACCTACAAATCCATGAAGCATTGCTAACTTTGTCAAGGCAGGCTTTGCCATAGAAAGATTGTTAAGAAACATGGGGAAGTAGCTAAAAATGGCCACATCTCAAGGATACTAAAGAAAAGCTGATATGCTACAATCTGCTTCTCCATGTTTCTTCTTTTTCTTCAGCCTTCTCTAGAATTTTCTCCTGCAAACTCCACAACAACAATGTATTTTGAATAGCAGAGAAGATAGAAAACAACCTTTGGATTAAACAAAGTTCAATATAATTTGTCCTTAAACCCAAAAGGAAAAGTCAAAATACTTTAGAGGAAACTAACTTGTACAAGCAGATTTATTAGGAAATGTCACATTGAAGGAGACTAAAATGGTTACACAAGCTTAATTCATGTCACCCTTTTTTGTGGAATTAAGCTCCCAAATAATTATTTAGCAAAGAAATATCTTTTACTTTCATAAACCATATTAAGTATGTATCCTCCCCATGTACATATTTGTTTGTTTCTTCTTCTGGGGGTTTAAATGTCAGGAAAATGTTTGGAAGAAGAACGAGGACCTCATTACAAAGTTTGTTGGTCTTCATGTTTAAAAACTTTTTTGCCATGCTTAAAGAAAAAACCTAGTAAAACCCTCAGACTAAGAGCAGAAGCACCACGTAAGTATGCCACAATGTGTTCTCTCATTTAATATTCAAGAGACTAGGCTGGTTGAAATCCTCAGTGTAAACTTTCCATTTCCTATTTTGTGAAGCTTTCGTTCACAGTAGGAACTTTATAGCTTATTCAACAAAATAAAAACTACCACAGCAATGCACTGAAATGTAGTAGGCTGGTATAAATTCCCTCTGAAAATTCAAACTTTTAAACATTTCAAAACATTTAAAATAGTACGTTCAGTGCACTAAGGCTGGCAACCTCTGCATATAAACTCTGTATCATGCAACCAGTGGCACAGGGCTGATCAAGATAAAATGCACATTGCTACTTGATTTAATAGAGTACAGTTCCAGTAGTAATGGAAATGGAACCATACACTTGTTCTTTTCTTCAGTAGAGGTTTTTGATTCTAATAGTTTTGGAAATATAACCCGTAATCTTTTTTTCTATACCAGAAATAATTATTAATTATTTCCTTTTGGTAACAATTTCCGAGTGTGGCCAGACTGTGGACATGAGCCAGGCTACATGCCAGGCATTTTGGTGAGATTAACCTCATTTAAATTTAGCTGTCCAGATAAGAAATACCTGCCTCCTCTCTATATTACCATCTCATAATCAGTCAAGAGAAAAAAATACGTTCCAGACGAAGATTCATCCTGTCCTGTGAGAAATGTCTGATAGAAGCCAGACAGGATGTTCTAGAAGACTTTTTTTTTTTTTTTGGGGGCACACTGTGAAGTCAAAGGTCTTTAAATTCAGGATACAGAGAACTGGGGTTTTAAACTAGGGTTTAAACTGTTTTTTTAAAAAAGTAGGGCTAGAGCTTAAACTGCTCTTAATATATATTGCAAATATACCAATAAACATATATAGAAATATCAGATTTATGGTCACTGTTAGTTAAAACTCTGTTAGATCATTAAAGCATATAGGAATGTCTGTGTGAGTATCTTTCTTATTAAAAGAATTGTTAGACCAGTTCTTGAGTTCATGCAAAAAGATGAGTTTCTTCTTCTGATGTTTGGTCCTCCATGATAATGTCTCCAAATATGATTATTTCATCTGAATGCACATTATTATTATAAGGCACAACACATGACAGGAATAGTTCATTCCAGAAGTACTTTTCACACCTTTCTTTAAAAATACTTGAAAGGACAGACAGGATTCTTCATTTAATCTATATTTATTGAATGAATTATTGATACAAATTGAGAACTAAGGTCATTTTTGACAGAGCACATTTGTGGTGGAGATGAAAGATTTTGTTTGTCCTGCACAGAAATCATATAAATTGTTTTGCCACATCTAAAAAATCACTCATAGAACAGATAATTGACTTAAAAAATCTGTGCTCACTGAAGTTTGAAAGGAGTTGAGCATTCTCTCAGAGGTGGTCAACCGTAATTTTCATGGTTATGACATTCTAGCAAGCAAACAATATTAGAAGGAACTTGCCATGGCTATCTCAGTCATGATGAGAAGTGTGCAGCTGATGTTTTCATTTCACCTATTATCTTTGAATATTATAGAACTATAGAACTACTTTACCTGTCATTTCTGTCTTTGTCAACAAGAGGTGACAATTATCTTCTGGACATGAAAAATTGCGATCAAATATTGTCAGCTAAGGGTTTACTGTGCACAATTTTTGTGAATTAAGTGATGAATAGTATAATTATTTTTTTTTAGCTATTCATTCACTTGTGGCTTCTGAGGAAAATTGTAAATGCTGACAATGAAAAACAGCTTGTTAGACAATGAGCCAACATTCTACTGCTCCTTGCAGTATATGGCTGGACAAGGTTGCATGTGAGTAGAAGTTCTAATTAGTGCCACCCTATTTTGACTGTGGACATTTCTGCTTGCTTTTGAGCAGATATTTCAATTATTTCTTAATCCAGTTTATTTGTTCTGTGTATGAGTCCTACAGGAGAGATTTTTCATGCATAACATCAAATATTTCCACCCTTTGAGGTCTGCTGCACAATAGATTGGTTCATGCAGATTTGTGATTACTGTGATCCAGCAATGTTTGTGGTGTCAAAATAGCAAACAACGAGAATTATATGTACATACTTGTGTTAATAGCAGAATAAAGAAATATTTGGCCCCAAGATGTCAGCCAGGATTATGTAGCACATCATATTTTTTACTTTCATTTCTTGCAAGCTGATTAATAAGAATGTCTCAAAAAAAAAAAAAAAAAGTTTTTCTCCAACAGTAGTATTTTGCATTCTGAATTTTGCCCTCTTTAGGACCTTTCATGAAACCCAAATATTCTTTGAGCTTATGCACATGAGAAGAGCTGCTTTTGAGATAATTTTTCTCCCTTTCTCCCAAGAGAAGCACTTCTTTCTGTATCCAGGACATTTTTGTTGAATATTGATCTTGGAAGTGATTATATAAAAGAGAAACTATTCATAATAGGTGGATATCCATATGAGTGTGACTGAAATGGCAGTTTCATTTTAAACAGAACTCTGATTACAATATTATACAATATCCACTTCATATTTAGGATTAATGAAGCTCTACTTGAGAATACTGGGGGAGAAAAAGGAGCAATTTTTTTTTTAAGTGTAATTTTGTGAATATAATTCTGTTTGCTTTCTCTCCAGTTTTTGTACTCTTCTTCAATTGCTTTGCTGCAGTTTGAAAAGATGTACCTATAAACAATACATCAACAATTATGATAACAAGAGTTTTGACAAGTCATTATGTGACTTATATCATTTTTCATCATCAGCAAATAAAAGTAGAAAATATTACCCATTTTGTTTCCTGTTATGTTTGTATTATGGTATAAAACACAAAGTACAATGCTAGAGCAGAAGTTCAGATTCCAAATGAGAGTTCTCATTCCAGATGAATCCAATTTTGATTTTTTGAACCTCACGTGAAGATATATCTAGTATCATTCATGATAAAACATTTAACAGAATGAATACTAAAATAAATATATTATGATGTCCGTTTGCCAATTAAAACTCTATTAAATAAATCTGAGCTTTATAATAGCAGGCTATTACAGAAATCAGAAATTATTACATACCATGCAACTGGCATAGCTGGTAAGGTTACAAAAATAAATTTTAAAATATTTGGGACCAGCAACTGCAAAAAATCTGAAGTTTTTGAAGTATTCTCACTCATAAGTTTCTTATATTTCAGGAACAGGGCTGTGAACTGTTGTTTATCCAAATCATTGGAAACAAACAGCTTGTAGATAAAATGAAATTAAATCTTTTAGCTTTAAAGACAGTCCTCAAAAAGAAATTAGTAGATCTTGAAGCCTCGGTGGAAAAACTAAAGGTGGATCAAGAAAATGCTGATCAGATACAAAGAACTGTCTTGGATTATATATGAGATACCATGTTACTGCTCAATAACTAACAGCGGAAATTTTATATTTAAGGATCAGTAATTCTGGGCAATATGTTTTTCTTTATGTGACACAGTAGAAATGAAAGTCAACAATACAAGAATAAGAATAATGCCAATACAATGGGCATGGGAGTCTGGGAGGGAAAGGCAGCTAGATATCATATCACCTTTTTCTGTGCTGCTGTTTTCATCAGCATGACTGTGTCTGTGAAAGGATGACAGACTTTAGAATGCTGCTTTCAAAAAAAATTCACATGTGTTCTTTACTGGCAACGCCAGTAAAGAAATGCTGTCAGAGCAGAACGGGCAGTGAGGTACACAGGACTTGGCTTGGCTTGCATATCCTTCACAGTTGTTATGTTCGGGACAGTGGGGTCTATCCTAACCAGGGCATTCAAACTCATTAAAATCTTAGCTGCAATGTGCAGTGGTGACAGGATGCCACAGATACTTAAAAGAGCAAGGTCATTTGAAGTGATATCATATAGATTATTCATCAGCAAGATAAAACTATCAAGATGAGCATAGGTAATTGTTACATATTGAAAAACAAAGTAGAGGAATTTTCTTCTGTAAAGGGTCGTATAGCTCTCTCCTGTGTGCCTCTTTTTACATTCAGCCCAAGTTGCTACTTGCTAGGCTCTGTGAGTTTGGGAATAACCAGAAAAATCCTCAACAAGAAATAATTTACAACAAGAAAAAGCTATTTACAATATGTAGATTTGTTTTTAAATAATCCATAGCTTTCTTTTTTTTGTTTGTTTGGGTTTTTTTGTTTGTTTGTTTGTTTTTTCAACTAGCCCTTACCTACATCTCTTATTTTTGTGTGTTTGTGTAGTGAGGATTTGACTGGCTATCCCCAAGCTTGTGGAAATTCACCTGTGTCGAGTCAGGCTGAATATGAAAAAGGATACATAAGAGAAAGTTATAAGACCAGCTAAGGGTAATTCTTTTACATTGTCCAGCATATAACAACTAAGTATTCTCATCTTGCTAATATGATCCTGAAATTCATAACTTGTACCTTTTTTGTTTTGTGTAATGTTGCTCTCTTCTATTTCGATGGTCTTATATGCAAGGACACATGTTTGCCTAAAGTATACAACAAAATTTACTTTTGGTATTGCCCACCAGCTAACAAGCATGACAGCTGCTAATGCTGTGAAATAACAACATTCTATCCTAATCCTCATCTCAGTTTTTCAGTGCTTAATGGGTGGCTGCAAGGAGGATGGAGGTTCTTTCTTCACAAGGCACCATATGGAGAAGACAAGGGGCAATGGGTGCAAGTTGCAGCAGGAGAAGTTTCATCTTGATAAAAGACAGCAATTTTTTACAGTAAGAACAATCAATCACTGGAACAACCTCCCAAGGGATGTGGTAGAGTCCCCATCACTGGAGGCTTTCAAGATGCGACTGGATGGGGTGCTAAATAACCTCATCCAGGCTCCCTTTCCCATGAAAGGATGGTCCAGATGATCTTTGAGGTCCCTTCCAACCTGGGCAGTTCTATGGTTCTATGTTTCTAATTCTCTAGTGGCTGCTGCTGTGCATGTGGAAGGAAATAAATAATTGTTTCTCATGTCTCTCTGTACACTCTAAGTGGAGCAGTGAACATTAATAGTGAAGAATAAACTCTTCTAAAAAATACTGCATTTTGAGAAATCTTGACTGCACATTTAATTTCAGGTTTGTTGTGTTGTTCAGGAAGATGAAGCTTTTGCTAAAGTGAAAACAGAAGAGACTCAAGCAGTAGCTAAAGATTCTTTGAGAAACCTGGATGAAGTTCTCTCAGCTTTAGAATCTGTAAATAAGGCTTTTGACTCCTTAGAGAAAGCATGCATTTCTGAAATTGGAATTTTTATGAAACCACCAGCTCCTGTCATGACGGTGATGTAAGCTATTTGTATTCTTTTAAATGCCAAACAAGCTGTTCAACATTTCTTACTGCTTTCCTGTCTTTCCTATTGGCCAATCACCCTTGCATTTAGTGTGCTGCTTGTGTCTATCAACACCTTTCATAGCAAAAATTACTCATCCTATATTTATTTTTCCTCAAGCAAAATACCCACTAGCCATTTAAAATGAAAGATGGGGTTTTTTTCACCATGCTCTGTTCATTTATGAATGGATGTTCCTGGACCAAAAACCCTGTGAAGAGTACCTTTGAACTTAAAAGAAATTCAGTATTGACATTCAGCACATCTAACTGGCCTCTCTCAGATATGCAGGCTTTCTGAACTTCACAGACATTCAGAACAAGCTGCCAACTTTGTGGTTTACCTTCCTCTCTAATTTCTAGGACTAAATAGGAACAAGAAGATAGAGTAATCTAAAAAAATTAAATGTCTATGACACACATTGATGTCTGTTACATTTTGGTTTGTCACATATTGATTAATTTTCACACATAGCATTTTCAAATAGTCTCAAACTTTGATCTGTGTGTACTCAGCTCCACTTTCTTGCTCTAAATCAACAGTCATTTGGGACTGTACTGACAGAATGTCTTAGGAAAAAATTACAACCAGCATCTGAGAGGTAAGCAAACCTCTTCTGTCAGGGAAGTGTCATTAAAAAACAAAGTGCAGGCATAACTTCTAGTTGATGATATTATAAACAATACACATTTTACAAAACTGAGAACAACAGAAACCAGAGAAAATAAAAGACCCTGTTTTAAACACGTGTAGCAGTAGGGGGTTTTGTTTCTTGAAATTTGGTATACTTTCTTAGTTTACCTGTTCATAAACTACATACTTCAAGTGTTTTTAAATACAACAACTGTGGTATTTAATTTGACTGAATTATTTGTTTACACTGTTTACTGTGTTAGAGATTTTTCATGATTTGGCCAATGTTATTAGGATGGACTTTTGTTTTCACATAAACCTATTAAGTTTTTAAAATGTCTTTAAGAACTTGTAAGAAAGGCTAAATACATAATTTTCAGTATGAAAAAGGGCTTGTTTATTTTCTGTTTGTGGCAAGCATGATTAGACATTCATGAAATTTTTGGAATTAAAATGATAGTCCAGTTCTTTGGTTAGCAGACTGTCTTGAGAGTTCAAACCTGTTGTAACTTGCCTGAAATTTCAGTATCAGAAAGCCATAAGGCCCATTCTGCTAGTGAGCAAGCAATTTTGGAAGTTTGCCTTTGAAATGTCTGCATTGATTAATTAAAACTAGAGAGGTGATGACTGTACTTCGGTTCATGCTTTTATGAAGCAGTAATGTCTGAAATCTTTCCCTGCTTGCACATCTGTTCTCTTGCTGCATATACTATCGTTCATTTTCCTCAGGAGGAGGGCTGCTCCTCAGCTTTCAGATGTCCTAAAGCAGAGAGGCAATTTTAGCAAATTTATATTATATGTACAGTAAAATAATTTAAAAAAAAAAGGCCCATTGTCTTTATCAAGTATTTGTCGTGGTAAATCACTTCAAAGCACTATACATGAAATCACTCAAAATATGCAAGTCTGGTTTAGTTAAAACATTGTTTTCTAATTTTATATCAGTGGGTTTTTAATTTCATCTCTTAAGCCTCTAATCCAACCTCTTGGCTATGCTGATTTTCTTAGAAAGCTTTTAGAATAGGATAAAGAAAATGTAAAGCCTCAAATATTGTCAAAAGCTGCAGAGATACATCAATAACCCAGATTTTGTATCTGAAAAAGTGGAAAGGATTTCAAAAACATGCAGGTCCATGTGTATGTGGGCGAGAGCTATGAATTTTTTCTGTCAGATACTCAAAGAAGTTGAACAAATAAGACAAAAATTTAATGCTGCACAGGTACTCAATTTATCTTACATATGATTTATTTCTTCCATGACTTCATGACTTTTTAGTCATTAAAAGATGAATTATTACATTTAGTTATGTAATTTAGCAGCATGGTCACATTGAAGGCTAAGATAGCATTTACTCAAGCCTGCATGAGCAAATACAGATCTGTCATTCTTCACTGAAGCAGGTCACAGTCAAACACAGACATTCTCACCTCTGCTTTTTCTCCATCCCCTGGGCCCCATCCTTGGGCTGCTGGCTTCTCCAGCTAGAGAAGCTGATTCTGGTTCTAAGCGTCATGTATCCCATTTGTACAGAGTAAGAACCTGCATGAAGAGCCATGAGGGAGCTTTATTATTGGGACAGAATCACCACAGCAATCCACCCGTGTATTTGCAGTGACATTGTGAGCTAGTTTTTCCAGGTTGGGTGGACAAAATGATCTCAGGATAAGCTTCTGAAGATCTGTGGTCCAGAAGAGACTTTCTCCCTTACCTCTATGCCAAGATTCAATAAACTATTGAAAAAAACAGCTTGACAAATACAAGCATGAGAAAAGACATCTGTCATTATGAGAACACTGTTTTACAGACAGGACAGAAACTGTCGATATTACAGCCATTTGACTGAGGGCAGATTTATTTCACGTGGCATTAGGCTCCTAATTACATCTACTATTTGTATATGTGACCTGTCACCCCTGTTAACAGATTCTAAGTATCAAGTCAATGGTCTGGGATATCTCATCCCAAATGTTTGCTCTGCCATCTTAGGCTGAACTTAATGCTACAGTGCCTAACCTTTAAGATGAACAAATGAAGCTGAGACAGGTGAAGGATCAGAAAAAAAGCATTCCAAGGCCAGTATGAGAAAAGTCTTGAAGAGAAAGCAAGACTTGGTGATCTTTTTTTCTTTAAGCCAGAAAACTGAAACTTTTATTTTCATACTGCCAACATAGAGCTAGCTGGCCATGCTCACATATGGCTGTAAGAGCTCTGCATTGGGCAGTCCTATGATATATGGAATACCCAGTCAATGGTAAAATATCTGCATGCAAGACACCAAGAATTCACTGGTGTGGTACTTTACTGGCCCTTACCCTTTTTTAAAATATACACTACTGTATTTGAGAAATCCAACAGCCAACAGTTTTGCAACTTCTTCTGGATCCCCTCAGCAAATATTGTTGTATATTAGGGACTGAAAGAAACTGCTAGGAATGTGAAGAGGAGATTAAATGTATGTATTGGCTCAAGTATGTCTCTCCTTGTCCATAACAAGTAAGGGAAAACTGCCAGTCAACAGTGCCCTTCACTAACCTACTAATGAGATTGGGAATAAACATTAGAGCAAATAGAGAATACAAAAGGAGTTAAGCAGGGGAAAAAAATCTCTTAGAAAATAATCCAAACCTTGTATTTTTCAATTAGTTACCAAGAACCACCACTCTCACTCAAGCTCACTTGACTTGAGCTGGAGAGCTAATAGCTGTGCTGGAGGTGGGCAGGTTTGATGAGAGGAGAGCATGAGTAATTTTGAAGATGAAATTTCAAATATCATAATTGAATGTGTTCAGAGCAGCCACTTATGTGGTCTGTTATGGAGCTTTTAAAACACTACAGAGGAAGCTTGTAAGTAAAATTAATCTTCCTTTTCTTTCTTTCTAGAATGTTCTTGTGAAAGGTATCCAAGATCAGTTTGTATCCATTTAAAATGAATTATTATATCCACTTATTATATCCACATGTGTTGGGCTGACCCCAGCCAGCAGCTAAGCTCCACACAGCAGCTCACTCACTCCCCACCTTTCAGTGGGATGGGGGAGAGAATTGGAAGAGCAAAAGCTGAACACTCATGGGTAAAGATAAAAACAGTCTAATAGGTGAAGCAAAGCTGCATGCACAAGCAATGCAAAACAAGGAATTTATTCACTACTTCCCATCGGCAGGCAGATGTTTAGACACTTTCCTGGAAAGCAGGGCCTCAGCATGTGCAATGGTTACTTGGGAAGACAAATACCATAACCACAAACATTCCCCCTTTCTTCTTCCCCCCAGCTTTTATTGCTGTGCATGAGGTCATATGGTATGGGATATCTCTTTGGTCAGCTGTCCCAGCTGTGTCCATTCCCAATTCCCCCAGCCTGCTCACGGTGGAGGCAGAGTAGGGAAAAAAACCCAAACAACACAACCAAACCCAAAAGATAAAACCTTGACACTGTGCAATCACTTGTCAGCAACAGCCAAAACACTGGTGTATTATTGACACTGGTTTAGTCACAAATCCAAACCAGCACCATATAGGCTGCTGTAAAGAAAATTAACTCCATCCCAGTCAGACCCAGTACAACACTAAGCAGTCCCACCCATCTACCTAATGTTCCTCAGCCTGCTATTAGTTCTTAATAACACAGTCTCAGACAGATGTCTTCTCTGAAATGAGGTGAAGCTTGTAATTTTCTAGTCCTGTTCATGGCCTTTCAATGGCAATAGTTTTCAGTCACTATGTACTTGTATTCAACTGTTTATTGTTACAAATCTCTCTAAGGAGTACCTACACATCTTGTTTAACAACTAATATTTTTCAGCTGATAGACTGCTGTATCAAGAAATGCCAAAACGTAGAGGTTCCAGTAAGTCTGGATTTCAGTCTTATAAACATTTTGGGAGATCTTCCAGATCAGGTGAGATGTATAAACAAGCCAAATTGATTTAGTCAAAAGCTGGACTCCCATCACAGGATATTGAGAGTTTCTAAAAGTCAGGTGAGCCCAGATCTTTAGATGTTGTAACATGATGGAGAGGTCCAGTGAAGTGAATTCAACTGTGGATATTAAAAACAGCTGAATTTTCAGGTCCATACTTTTAAAATACTAGATGAGTGACAGAAGTGGCTCAACAAACTGAACAAAATTCTATGATGAATTTTTTCCATCTTGTGAATTCCAAAACCCAGCTAATACAAATTGTCTTAGGGTCAAATTGCCTGCCCTAGAAGAGGAATGGTATGTGCTTTCAACCAAAGAGTTCTGAAACACTATGTTCCCCCTCTCTGCCAGGTTGCATCTAGAGGGTTTCTAAAATTAATGGAAAAATACATTAAGCTAAGAGTTCTGCATATGTGCAGAAAAGCACAAGATTTGCCTTAGGGTAGTATGCTCATAAGCACAAATCATTCCAAAAGTAGCATGCAAATTCCTATTTCTTTTATGTCCATTTGAAGAATTAACTGCATCATTTAGTGTGTCCACTATCATAATGTGTTAGCTTCAGAAACCATGGTCCAGTGGAACTCCCCTCAAACCAATTATCTTTTCAGATTAGATCTGTTACATGATTTTGATGACCTGAGTCTGCAAAAAGGAAAATGTAGGCAATATAAAGAAAGTTGAAGATCCCAAACTGTAGGATAAAACCTGTAGATTTTAGGGAGGCTGAAAAAGGCAGTATCATCTGAGAAGGCTTAACAGAGAAGTAATGTTTAACAGAGAAGTGATGCTTAACAGAGAAGTGATGTACTCTTCTGATAAAACCCCCTCATTTTAATAATTGAAATTTTGATAATTGTGGCAATATGGTAATTTCTCTGACTTTAGCGATGATTCTCCTATTTTCTATGAAGGCAAACTGTTGGATAAAACCCAAAGAATCTAAAAATGGCTTCAAGATAATTAATCTTAGTAATTCTAGCTTTCTGTGCATTCTGAGAATTTGATTCATTTGGGCTGACCTGTTCCCCTGGAAGAATTTTTTGTCCATAAATTTATATTATTGTTCTTGTATTTCAATTTTTAACAATATGTTGCAGTTGATAGTTTCTCTTATATATAATTCCACAATCACCACATAAAATTTTCTTCATCTTAATTGTATTATTCCTTTCAGATGTATCAGACTGAAACAAAAATAAAAAATAAATGAAGGAATTTCAAAAAAGCAGGCAAAAAATCTTTGAAATTTAAAAAGCACAGAAATTATTTTATGTGAGAAAAACTTAGACAGAACCATGACTCAATATCTTGTTGTTTTGTTCTGTTTTCCCTTTAGGACATTATATTCCATTTGAATTTTGATATGGGTGGGAAATAAGCACAGGAAATTTGTTAGTAGGACAAGGTGGTTTTCAAAAATTCAGAAAACACATTATTGCTTTTAAAAATTCTACTACCACTTTTTCATCATAATTCTACCTGGTTTTGCATGGGAATGCCAATTAATTTCCTTTGCTGTCCTTAGAGATCATAGTCATCAAGCTCATGAAAAGAATGCTGAGGTACCAGAGGATGAGAAACTGAATGTACAAGTAGAAAAAGAATGCTTTGTTTTAGAGATGTTAAGGATAAAGAATCTGAAAGACTTAAGCATACCTTATAAGATATGCATCTACAGAAAGGTCCGATATTGAAGAGTCTTCCTGTTCCACCCGAGCCAGCAACTAAGCACCACGCAGCTGCTCACTCGCGCCCACCCACCCAGTGGGATGGGGGAGAAAATGGGAAAAAGAAGTAAAACTTGTGGGTTGAGATAAGAAACATTTAATAGAATAGAAAAAGAAGAAACTAATAATGATAATGACAACACTAATAAAGTGACAGCAGTAATAATAAAAGGATTGAAATATACAAATGATGCACAGTGCAATTGCTCACCGATCAACGCCCAGTTAGTTCCCGAGCAGCGATCGCTCTGCCCTCACTCCCCCCAGTTCCTATACTAGATGTGACATCACATGGTATGGAATACCCTCTTGGCCATTTTGGGTCAGCTGCCCTGGCTGTGTCCTGTGCCAACTTCTTGTGCCCCTCCAGCTTTCTCGCTGGCTGGGCTTGAGAAGCTGAAAAATCCTTGACTTTAGTCTAAATGCTACTTAGCAACAACTGAAAACATCAGTGTGTTATCAACATTCTTCTCATACTGAACTCAAAACATAGCACTGTACCAGCTACTAGGAAGACAGTTAACTCTATCCTAGCTGAAACCAGGACAGAGAGAAAATACAGATTAAGGGCCTGATCAATGGGAAGTAGGCCCCACAGGAAGTGGCAAAGTACGTAGCAGAGAGGGGATACTGGGAAAGAAAACCCAAAGCCTGATGCTTTATCAAACAGACCATGAGGCAACTGTGAGAAAATGCCAGAGCTTAACACTATTACTCTGGAAACAGACTTGGAAGAAGAAGATTAATTTTAAGACAGCACAGCAGTGCTGTTTGATTTTGTGTTGCTGATGGCAATCCCCAGAGACAAGACTACAGAGAGAGAAAAAGGTGACAAAGCCTCTTGAAACATTCTGAGGAGGACAAAGAGGCAGAGGAAGAGAAACTACAGAAGCCAGAGTTATGAAAGCCAAGGAAAGACAAACTTTTGGAAGGAGTGAGTGAACAGCTAACAGTACATGACGGTCTCTGCCCTGGCATTACCTGTTGGACAGGCTGCAGCGAACTCACACTCTTTCACTGCCTACCAGCAGGTGGTATCAGGAGGACACGGATCACATCCAGTTTCTAGTTTCTTTTTCCGAACCACACTAAGAAACTGCTTCTTCAACTCTTTGTCTTCATCTGCTTCCTTGGGGAGAGATGAAACTAGTTTTGTGACTGAACTTTTGACTGTCTACTGTGTGACCTTGCCCTGTACCACAGCAGTTATCAAAAAGAAGAAAAAAAGAAAAAAAAAAATCCTCTCTGGACTAAGATTAACATTATACAAATGGGCATCCTAATGCTTACCTTGCAACTAGTGTAGTGGTAGGTGTATACCGGAAAAGCATTTCCTCTCAAAACACTGTTGGGATCAAAAATATGAAGTATTCTCCAGAGACTTCAAAAGCATCATAAATGGTGTAGGGCGCAAGTGGACTTTGTTACATTAACCCAAGATAATTCACGTCCCATATCTGAGTATGTAGAGTCCCAAGGACATTTTATCCCATTGTCACAGTAACCCAGGTTCATTCCTCTCCACCCCATCTGCACCTACTTTTGCATGGGCGCCAACAATGGCAGCCAGCTGCAGATCTTGAAATTTGGACAACAGCAGCTGCACTACTACATCACCTGAGGTTGCTGATGAGCAAAACAGGACATTGCATATGTACGATATGTTAATCGGCACAAGTTTTATTATCCACCCCTGTGGTGCTTTCCTTTGAGCTTCACTCCTGAGCAGGGCTCTGCTCCGGTTGGGTCCCCATATGATTGAATTGGCATCCCGGGGCTCCCGCCGTCATAACAGTAGGCTTTCATTAAAGCCAGAGCTTTTACTTGCTGAGTGCTGTGCCTCGCCCCTGAGGTATCCACACCTGCTTTTCATTCATAACAAATGGTCGCACGGTTTTTGTCCTTTTCTGGTAGTTGCAATACATAGATAAAGCCTCATGAACTGACAGCTTTAAATCAGAAAGAAATAATTTGTGTACTCAGAGAAATTTCTCTTTGGTAATTGCTAACTTTTTAATGAAGACATGCAATTTGTAACAAAGGCTGTGTTTGCAAATTCAGAAACTAGAATGGAATTACGTTCCAGCCTGGGATTAGCCAACTACTTTAAGTTATCCATATATCTAATGCCTGGGGAGAAAGCCTGTCCAGCAAAAATAAATGAAAATAAATCTGCTGAAATATAAAGAAATTTAAAAACAATATTTTCTGCCTTTTTGGAAACATGCAAAAAGTTCTAAGTCAACCAGGCTACTAATGTTTGATTAGGTAGTTTTAATACATGAGTACCAGAGCTCATTCCCTATTTATTACTTTAAATTTATTTTACACAGAAAATGAAAGTCTACTGTAAAGCAGTTTCCTTCATGAGGTCTACTCTTTGAAGTCCATTCTATGTGAAAATTTTGCAGCACATTTATGCCTGTTGTCCATAAATCACTTCTTAATTTCTAAGTCTGAGACATGTTGCATATTGGTTGTTCCTACGCTGTTGCTATGGATGATTCTTAATGCTGTGTATTTCTAATTTTTTTAATTGAATTTTAATTGTTTTTTATTTTATTGTTAATGCTGTGTCATATTTAGTATGATTGACATAGGTTTCCTATGTTTATGAAGGATGTAGTTCACAGAGTTGCTGCTTGCCAGGCTATTGTTTAGTTGATGTGCTTTTTACAAATGCTGCATAAGAGAGGCCAGCTAACAGAGGAACAGTTGAGAGGCAGCTAACAGATGCAGCAGTTTGCACAGCAGACTGCACAAAATGGGGGTCAGCAACTTGGCTTAGAAAAGCACACGTGTCCTCAGCAATGGCGTTGCTGCACCACAGAGCATGGTCCCCAACAGCTGTTGGAGTAACTGTCCCTGCAGCATCTGAGCTGTTGGGCCGGTTGGAGCTCTGGAGGTTGGATGCTGCCTTCCATGAGAGCCTGAGGCCTCTTGCTGAGGCTGGGTCAGTGGGAGAAGGCTTCCTAGGCTGCAGGAGGTATGCCCTTGTTGAGAAACAGTGTTGCCAAATAAAGAAGCTGCAGGAGGAGGTCAGCAGACTATGCAGCATCAGAGATGATGAGAAAGAGGTCTTCTCCAAGACTCTGCAGCTTCAAGAGCCTGAACCTAAGTGTACTGAGTGCAGCGCAGGTAAGGTCTGTACTTACTGGTTTGGGAAATAGAGACTCTTGTTACAGCAAGGGGTGGAAGTTTAAGAGTTCTGGCATCAGGAGGATGGCTTCTGCTCTATCTGCAAATTTGCTAATACGGAGTAGGTGCAATGCTTTTGTAGCTGTCAAGGGCTGACAGCTCTGTCAAATGAAGCTTCCAGTTGGGCTGAACTTGAGCTCTACAACAGCACCAAGATGAAGTAACAAGTGATGGTGGTGAGACACTCCCTGCTGTGATCTCTTTGTGACACTTAAGAGGTGCATAAACAGAAAATAATCTGATTTAGTTTTTGTGGGAAAGAGTGAGACTTGCTGGAGCCCTGAACTAAAGAAAAAGAAAGCAGTGATCACAAGTGACAAAGCAACCAACAGAAATTAAAATCTTCCCTAGTGATGTTGTGCATCTGACGCATAGTGATGTTGAAGATCCAAGAACTCAAATCATTACGCACCAATGATGACAAAAAGAATATAAAAATCGAAGACAAATTCTGAGAAAGTTTTTTGTTTCTTGTGGAAATGTCCTGGATCAACCCACTGCAGGAATCAAATGCGGGAGACATGCTTGCAGTTCCTGGTCAGAAATCAGAATAAATGATTGATGTGCTGATTCTTGGTTTCATGTTTCTCCTGGAAACAATTGTTTCTACAGGAAATATCATCCAGCTTTTGAAAATGTGACCCATTAGTACCACTAGTTAGAATAAAACTCTCTTTGAAAATTGACATGAATTGCACACAGTGCTTCCTTACAGTGTATTTTATTCATGTTTTCAAATTGTCACATTTCAGGCTTTAAATATTATGCTGATATGGTTGTCATTAAAACCACTATTTGTCTGTGGCTACAGTAGCTTATGATATGCAGTAAGACAGCTCTTCCCCAGAACAGAGAAAAGCTGATAATTTTGTAAAGCCTGTTCAAAACCAAAAACTTTCTGTATAGCCAGTTTGAGTATATCTGAATTGCAGTTTCATATTATTTGTTTATTTGTATTGATGGTAATGTTTATTTTGTGGCTTTATTAGGCTCAGTAAGTTTTATTCTTGCCACGCTTGTTCATTGCTAGCTTTATTTTATTGGTCACATGGGGCTTTTGACAAAATAAGAGCAATCATGACATTTTGGTGGTATTTATGATATACAGATGGCTGTTTGCTATAGAACTCTTATGCTGACCTCCTAATAGACCAATGGTCTGCACTACAAAGTCATTCCAACCAAGAAAGGTAGCCAGCTTGTGTGTAGCCTCCACATAAATAAGGGAGCCCTAAAGACTTAAGTACCTTTCCCTTTCTCAGAAAATCACTCATATTTGTAGATAATTTTGTGTAGATTTCTCCACAGAAGGCATTTCTCAACTGGTAGAATCTGGCATAATTTAATTGACATTTTGAGAATTTGTGCTGCCCCTCTGCAGTTAAAAAGAACTTTGAGATCTCCACACTGCTCAGAAAACAGAGCTGAGAAGTTGCTTTGCTTGACTAGCAGTCATCAACTGATTATTTTTAAAACATTCTAAACATATTATATACTTTCCTGTCTTCCAGTTGGAATTTTTGATCAGAGAGTCAGACTCAGTTTTCATGATCTGCTGGGATAGTGCCTGTAGAATAAATGCTAACTAGTCCCTTTTCTTGGGATTAACTTGTGTGGCTCTGAAGGCACAAAATGCTAGAGAGACCTCTTGTTTTTAAGTTTCTATTATTATTATGTAATAAAAGTGCACAGTATCCAAGACAGGAATATCCTCTGGTCTTAAGCTTCCACCTGTGGCAAACAGAAGAGCTAGACAGCAGCTGAAGTGGAGTGAGGTCTACTTCAGCATGAGATAACTTTTACGGACCACTAGGGAGTTACGCCCAGACAAGCTGTCCTGTAACCACTGGGGCCTTGAGAGGAGAAAGTTTTCTCCATTGTCCCCAGTGTTCAGTTCCTAGTTGCAGAAATGCTGTAAAAATGCTGTGAAAAATGTACTTCTTTTCATAGAATCATAGAATCTTTTAGGTTGGAAAAGACCTTTAAGATCATCAAGTCCAACTGTCAACCCAACACCACTATGCCCACTAAACCATGTCCTGAAGTGCCTCGTCTACATGTTCTTTGAACACCTCCAGGGATGGTGACACCACCACTTCCCTGGGCAGCCTATTCCAATGCCCGACCTTTTAGGTTACATCAGGTGCTATTATGGCAAGGCTGCAAGAAGCAGAAGCAGTGTAACAGAAAATAAGTGCTGCTCATGAGCAATACTGGGCTGTTGCAACTCAAGTATCTGTCATGTACTTTGTAATTGCAAGTCTGCCAGAGACAGATCACATGTATCAGGTTTCTTTGAAGTATTTTAAGCAGGTTAGGTTAATACAACTTTTAAGAAAATAGTATTTTGGATTACACATACTTAAAATGCCCTAAAATAGTATCTTATTAAATTGCACTAAAAATTCCACAGTTGCAAACTAGAATATTTGTAGAAAAAAATTTAAAAGTGTTTCTCAAAAGATGGGATTATATGAATCTTTTGAATTTACCCTGAAATGTAGACGAAACTACTTTGTTCTATACCTCATGAAAGCATTCATTCTTTTTGAAATTAATAAAACTCATTAAAGTTATAAAAATGCTTATGCTTTACTCCAAGTGCAGGTTCTTTATTGAGCCTTAGTTTAGGTGACAGATAAAAATTCCGTCATTTCCAAAACATACATACATACATATATATATATATATATATATAAAAATTACTTTTTAAGGTCAAGATACTTAAATAAACCTTAGAAAATGCTCTTGGACCTTGAGTGCACATCTCCTGTTCCAAAGCAGGGCTGGAGATTACTAGATCTTTTCCTACAGGCATTTACTTAAGCTGTTATTAGTAATCTTCACTGACAGAAATTCTGCAAGTTCCTCGCACCATCTATTGCCATGCCTGATTAATATTCATCACCTTTTAAAATCAGGTCATTTTTACTGTGAGATGAATTAATTTAAGCCAAGTATCAAGCAACATTTGACTAAATCAACTTTCTCGGAGGTCACATGAGAACTTTCTTGTGTCTAGAATGGACCAGGTTCTTCTGCTCCTGTTTTCCCCAACATTTCTCTTTGTTTCTCTCCAGTGGGGTAGTGATTTATCCGCATCAAAACAAAAATAAGAATATATAACCTTGCAGCTGTCCCCATATTAAAACAAGTTAATTTTCTTGTCATCATGCCTCCTTAGTGATCTTGTGATATGAGTTTGGCATCTAATACACTGCTACTTCTAGGGAAAAAGTAAGGGAGTTACTAGTGAGAAGTGAGGACCTGTGAGATCTTTAGTTTAAACTGTGATCTAGCATATGAAATCGAGTAAGAATAATGGTTCCAGACAGTCTAGTGAATGACTCCAGGATTCTACTGTAATTAATATTAAGTTAATGAACTCATCTAAAACTAATCTGGTTTTCTTTCAACTATTTAGTAAAACTACTAAGACTTTTGAAAAGAATGATAATCTGGAGCAGCATTTGGTAATACTGCTTGGTCAGACTCTCTATGTGATATACACCGATGTTTCTCCAGGCCTTTCTGAGTAACACAAACTCCTGTCTAGTGTTATGCTGTGTCTTGAAACCCTGTGGCAGAGAGAAGAGATTAGAGATGCAGAATGGAGTTCTGCCTCCAGGGGCCTGCTGGCTTGGGTTAAGGTACCCTTCAGTAGGCTCGGGTCAAAGACAATTGTCAGAGATTAGATATCTGAGGTTCACAACAGTATTTGTAGGTAGGGGAGAAAGCTATTTTTCCACAGTTTAGACTTAAAAATATTGATATGTAGGACCACAATTAATACTTTTCCAAGATATGGTATCCTCTAAGACATGCATGATTTTAAGCTATTTGCCATTTGCTGGCCTGAGTCCAGGAAATTATACTCAGATTAGCACTTCAACATGTGAGTGGAATGTAAGAATATGTTTATAGATGTGCTTAAAGGGTATCTTCATCTTAGCAGTTACTTTAAGAATGTATTTAAATGCATTTTTGAAAAAGGATGTTATTTATAACGCTGTTTGTTTTATAGCACTTGTATTTTGCCTATTGAAAGTCATGCACTTCCTAAACTTCTGTCCGCTTTTAATTTTATTTTCACTGATTATTCTCTCTACTGAAAAGCAATACCTTCTTAAACTGGATGTGCCATGGCTCGAAGACACCATGTGATTTATGTGCTATGACTGAAATGAAGCACTCCCAATGGAATTCAAAAGGACAGGATTTGGAGACCTATCTTCATTAAATTAGGTAACAAAAGAAACTAGAAGTTAGATTGTAAAGATCCTTTTGTGATTGCCAATCCATTGTCTTAAAGTAGATTTTTTTAATACCAACACTGCCTCTTTTCACTGAATCTATTTTTGAACAGTTTCAAAGACAGTGGCTTAGCTGTGTCTGTAGGTGGTTTCCTAAAGATAATTTCTCTGTGTTTCCTCTATCTCGGTGAAAGGGTCTTGCCACACACTTTGACAGGACAGTATGAGACTCCTCTTCTGCCTCCACAGAAGCAATATGGAAGAGTATGGGGAGCACTTCTCCCCTCCTCCCTTCTTCCCACATTTTCCTGTTCCTTCTCCCAAACTCAGTCTGCATCAGTGTTTGTGCCCTGGTTTGATGAGGCATGCTGTAGTATTCTCTCCACACAGAGAAAACTTTCTCCAGCAGTAAGCTGCGTAGGGCTGTCAATCAAATAACAGTATAATTCATGTCTTCCTTAAGTCAGTGGGGCAGGTTATCCCTTCCAGTAATATTACTTGCAGGATTTATACTCAGCTCACTCTTTCAAGCATGCTTCGTAATTCTAGAGTGAAGGATCTATTTGTTATTACAGAATCACCAAGGTTGAAAGAGATCTCTAGAGATTACCTAGTCCACCCCCCCTGCTCAGAGCAGGGTCAAACACTTATATACTGATTTTTATGCAATAAGTGGCTCCTGATAATTGTTTTATCCCTTAATCTGTCTTAGCATATTCCCAAGTGAATATAATAAAACATATGTGTTCACTTTGAGAAAGTTCAAAGGGATTTTAGCTTAAAAGCACAAAAAAAGTGTTTGTTATATTTGTGTCATAAATATGACCTAGGTGTGCTGGCTTATTGATATGGCATGGATTACAAATTCATAGCACAGATAATGGTAGTTTCATATATAAAGTACTTTGAAATTCATGTTCATCCAGAAACTTGGGGACACTACGATTTGGAACCATTTCATGTGGCGCAACACAAGGAAGAAAAAACTGAAAATGTGACAAAAGCTTCCTGAGACTTGAGACTGACCATGTTTCAGAAATTAATTGTGGTAAAGTTCTTGCAGAAAATTTATAGTTCCTCTTGAATTCTAACTGCTCCAAAACTCCAGTAACTGTCTGTGAGATGAATCATGAAATAGGAGTTCTGAAACAGTGAGACATGGGCTCTCTATGAGCCAATTCAAGCTGGGTGTTAAGGTGGAGCCAGACTATCTTGTAGCTTCATAGCTGTTAAGAAGGAACACAGATGTGCAGGATGGTTCCTGTCTGTACTTCCTGCCAAGAGGAATAATTGGGCTTTTTGCAGATTTGAATACCACCAGAGCCATTTAGTCTTTTCTTATGAATGCAGTGGGAATTGTGGCTTCAGCAAAACTGCTTGGAAAGACTGCTCTTTTGTAGTTCAACCCTGTGTTAAGGAACAGTTCCAGCTTCTAGAAGCTGCCCTCAATTTCTTGAAGCATTTATAGTCTAAAGATAATATTATTAGAATAAGTAGCTTGCAGAGAGCTCTTTCTTCTGCTTGTGGATACACTGAGGCAGTTATTTCTAGATATGATAAGTTTTCATGTTCGTATCCTAGATGTCTGATTTTTCTTTTCATTCTTGAATTTTTATTATTTGTACCTTGATGAAAAAATAGGATACATCTGATTTTTCAGGTATTATACAAGAAGCAGTGGATTTGCTACTGAAGTACAGTTGTTTTCTCTCAGCTTTTCTACATTTATATACTACTGCATCATTATTTTCTCTGGTGGCCTCTGTACTTGCTGAGTTTGTAATAGAGAATCTTGGAAAACAATTCATAGAGAATTGGACTTGGACCTGTATATGAAGACATGTCTGCCTCAGCTGCACTAGTGCTTGTTTTGAGCACAAGCTCTGACTCAATAAGAGCTTTTCAGCAGTTTGAGGAAGAACAAGGGTATTCAGAATGGTATTGATTGCAATTTTTCATTGCACATGCTGCTGGGCAGGTATTTTCAGATATCAATATCAAATATCTAAATATTTTAGTGATATTTAGAAAATTAATTCCTTAGGCTTATTTAAAAAAGAATTCCCATAGGCCCCTTTGAAATACCAGTCTCTTCTAAACATATTCTGCTAAAATACTTAATTCTACATTACCCATGCACAAAGTCTTAACTGTGTAACAATTGATGAGATTTTACTGTTGACTTAGAAGAAGCTAAGATTTCATCTGCATAGTCTAAGTGTAGATATATACTTCTACCTAGTTTATGTATGCTGTGTACTTTATATTTGTAAGAACAGTAACAGTTTTTGAACAATATGCCTAAATTCACATACAAAAATTAAATGCCTAATGATGCCTTGGTTTCTGGTTGTTAAGCCACTACAGCCAAAGTGATGGGCTTAAAGATTTGGTGGTGCTTAGCTCTTCAGAAAATTGAGTCACTTTCATTTTAGGTCTAAATATGAGAAATTGGATTTCAACACTCAAGATCAAAAATGTGGTCATTGTCTATTTTGGGTTTGTGTGGTGGGGTTTTGGTAGTGGGGGAGTGGTTACAGGGTGGGTCCTGTGAGAAGCTCCTAGAGGGTCCCCCGGCTCCAAGTCAGACCCACCGCTGGCCAAGGCTGACCCCATCAGCGACGGTGGTATTGCCTCTGTGAGAACTTACTCAAAAAGGGGAACCTGCAGCAGAGAGAGGAGTGGGATGTGAGAGGAACACCTCTGCAGATACCATGGTCAGTGAAGAAGGAGGGAGAGGAAGTGCGCTGGAGGAGGTGATGCCCCTGCATCCCCTGGTGCAGGCTGTCCCCCTGCAGCTCATGGAGGTGAGTGCTGGAGCAGATGCCCACCTCCAGCCCATGGAGGACCCCATGCCCCCGAAGATGGCCGTGATTCCATGGGAAAGCCTGCGCTGAAGCAGCCTGTGCCTGGAGGACTGCAGGCTGTGGGAAGGACCAATGCTGGAGAAGTTCATGGACAACAATCTGCCATGGGAGGGACCCCACGGTGGAGCAGGGGAAGAGTGAGGAGTCCTCCGCCCTGAGGAGGAAGGAGCAGCAGAGACAAGGTGTGGCGAGCTGACCCGAACTCCCATCCTCTGTTCCCTTGTGCTGCTGTGGGGAGGAGGTAGAGAATTTGGGCGTGGAGTTGAGTCCAGGAAGGAGGGAGGGCTGGGGGGAAGGCGTTCTAAAGTCTGGTTTTACTTCTCGTTATCCTGTTTTGATTTTATTGGTAGTAAATTAAATTGATTTTGTTTTTTCCCCAAGTTGAGTCTGTTTTTTGCCCGTGACCATAATCAGTGAGTGGTCCTTCCCAGTCCTTGTCTCGACCCACGAGCTTTTCTTTATATTTTCTCCTCCCCATCCCACCAGGGCCAAAGGCGTGAGTGAGTGGCCTTGTGGTGGTTTGTTGCCATCTGGGCTTAAACCATGACAGTGTTTTTCAAAATGGCAAATCCCAAAGCTTCTACTTTTTAAAAAATGACCAAATATGAAATTGTTCTTAGTATGAACACTTATAAAATTTACTCTCTGTTGCAGACTGAAGTCAGTTTCACTGGGGTAAGGCCAAGGATCTATTGCAGAAAAGATGATATAGGATGCAATAAAACTGGGAAATTGAGTATTTCCAGAAAGCTGTCATCTTGCAGTTTCATAGATGTTAGCTCTATGAGAGCTTGTAAAAAGTTCAACGGAGCCAAGTATGTAATTTTCATGATGCATTATAATTTGTTTTCACAAAGTTTGTGTCAGATCAGAACTGTGCTTTTCTAGTTCTCACTTATAGTATGGGGTAAATAGAAAGATGCTTTAGGATTAAAAAGTTTCCATTTGCTATATTGTTATGCAAAATGTAATCTACACTGTAGTGGCCTTCAGGTCATTGCCATTTTTGTGATTTTCAAAGATATACCATGTTACTTACCTGTGGTTCTTTTATCAAAGAATGAATGACAATCTACTGGAAAACTGGGAACTGTTATCCCATTTTAAAGCCTGGGAACTGAAATAGAGGACATGACATATAGCAAACTCATTTTTTCAAGATCCGCTCTTCTGCTGATATTTACTTTCACTAATGTATCAGGTGCTAATTTTGCCTGCCCTCACCACCTTACCTTGCTTACACATCCATATTTTCTGATTCCTTTGTTATTAATGTCATAATTTTGTACTTTTTTTTTAATAGGTATCAGTGACATCTGAAAGGGATGTCAGTATTCAGTCTGTGGTGATATAGTTGTATACAAAAGAAAGATCATTTATGCTGTGATATAATTGCACAAACAACCCATAATTACTGTCTTTGCAATTCTCAGTAATTACCTTCTGATTTTAAGTTTAATTCTTAACTGTTGTCTCCCATAAGTTTTCTGTGGTTTTGGTACTCTTTGTTATTTATCCTGGATATTCAAGCAATTCCAAAATGCCCAATTCCAATTGGGCTTTCAAAGTGCAATTACAATATTGCTTATTCTGTCTCCCAGATCACAGCTAGAGAAATTACCATATATTACTAAAGTACTCTAATAATGTAATTTATTTAGTAATATCATGTTCGTTAAAATTTAGTTAATGCACTAAACCAAAGTTACCAAGAGAGCAATCTATTCACGTTATTTGTTTTTTTCAGATATGTCAGTTCTTGGGAACTTCCTGCTCCATTTAAGCTCTATGCTTTGTGAAACCTCTCCTGCCCCTGTGCTGCCAAATCCTGCCAAGGTAATATGTTCAGAAAACACACAAAAAAATATAAAACAATTTCCTTATAGAATCTCTCAAAATATTTATGTTGTTTTCTAATTAATATACTTGTGGTTGATGATTTTACACACTGGTATATTTGTGTCTTTGGTTCTTTTCCTTTGTGTTGTAAGACGCACCTTATTCATAAATACATGAAATAGGATGAACTGACTGGCAGCATTACTGGTAGTCAAGACTTGAAGAATCCAAAGTTTCAACAAATCACAATATTTTCCAAATTTAGTGTTTTATTTACATTGTGGTGACTGTAAATATGACTGTTAAGCATGTACCTGTATCAAGCCTTACTGGAAATATAGGTTCTGAGGAAATGTATAGTAAACGCCTATCCTCTTTTGCTTTTCAAAAATGTGTTGTGGGTGGGACTCAAAGTACCACAGAGGAAGCTGCAAAGGCATACAAAATTATGAATAGATACTTTTTCCAATACACCAAAAGACAGAACTGGAAATCTCCAGTCAAGTAAATGATCAAAGAACAAAATGGTTGTGACAGAAAATATAAAGTGCACTTTGCCTTTGTACTTACAGCAGATGAACTGTAAGTAATTCCAACCTGAAACCTCTCTGATGTGTCTCAAATTTTAATATTGGCAGAAGTGATGTGGGTAGAACATATTGATATATTTGAGAGTTGCAAGTATCAAGGACACAGTAGTATTGACCCCAAAATTTTAGAGGAATGCAAGGATGAAAAAAGTATACTACTCTCTTGCATGCAAGTAGACGAGCTCAAATTGCCTTGGTACCAGCAGTTTGCTGTGTGACTGCAATTTTTAAAAAGGATTCAAAGGGGCATTCTTGGGAGCTACAAACCAGTCTTTGTTGAGGCAGAGAATATGAACAAACTATTCTAAGGAATAGAATTAGTGGGAAAAATGGGTAAGGGCAGTCCGCTGGGGAAGGGCCATGGTGTAAGGGAATTCCCTTTTGTAAAGGGAAGTAAAGCCTCACAGATCTATTGGAGGTCTTCGAAAAAGTCAACAAGCGCAGAGTGGTTGGATGGTAATACTCTTGGCATTCAAAATACTCAGCAAAATCTCCAACCAAAGACTGGTAAAGCAAGTAGTCTACCATTGAATAAGAAGGAATGTCTGTAACTTGGTTAAAACCAGAAACTGAGGACAGAAATATATAGTATCTATAGTGATGCAAGTAAGTAGGAAAACCCCATTAATCTCTTTGCTAAGGTCAGTGCCATTCATTACATTTGTAACTGCTCTGTAAAAGGTGATGATCAATGAGGTGACATTATTGAAGATATTCAGAGAAATAAAACCAAAAGCAAACTGAAGAACTGCTGAAGAATCTTGTGTAATAAAATGGGTAATAAAGTGGCAGATGTAAATCAGTATGGATAAACTTAAAATAATGTATGTGGGAAAAAATTCTAACTCTGCCTATAAAGGAATCTGATCGGGATGTTGTGACTTGGAGTTCTGTGAAGACATAAGAGCAACAATCAGGAAAGGACAAAAAAGCCAATAGAAAATAATTGAAATGAGTATAGATCTACACCATGCCACTGTACAAATCAGTGGTGGTCCCACATTTTGAGTCCTGTGTGCTATTCTGGTCCTCCTCTGTCAAAAGCTGCATCATTAGAAAAGGTTTAGAAAAGAGCAACAAGCATCATCACAGGTATGAAACAGCTTTTTTAATGACGAACAATTAAACATACTAGAAAACTTCATGCTGCAAAAGAGATGGACGAGGAAGAAGTAAGAGAGCTCTATGATGAGAAAATCAAGGGAGTCAGAAGAGAAACAGCAGAGTAGTTGAAATGAGAAACACTTTTCCCCAGAAAATGGAGTTTGGCATCAAATTAAGCCAAAAGCTAGCCAAAAAAAAAAAAAAAATTCAGTGGTGCTTTACCTGAAAATGTTGTGAAGGCTGAAAGTTTACATGGTTTCAAAAAGCAATTGGGCATATTTCCTGGGAAAAATGTCCATTTACAACTACTATATGAAATCTAAAAAGCAAAGAAGCCACCTCTGGCTGAGGAAAACATAAGGCACAAATCATGAGTGCCTAGAAGAATATTATGAAAAACAAATATTATATGATCTTTCTGATTTTATACTGTCTCTTCATACTTACGGCACTTGCTTACCTTTTTTTAACCAAGATGCTGGCCTCCCCTGGCTGACCATTCTTTCTGCCAGGTAGCAGAGACAGGTGCTCAACCAGCAGTTGAAAATGGGATGTTATAATAGTTAAACAAAGCAGTTAAATCGTAATAGGATGTAGTCAGTCAACTTTCAGCTAATTTACTGCATGGTTATACCCTTTTCTGCAAGACCATTTCTTTTGCATCTTTTCCTGCTCCAAATCTCTTCTTTTCCATATTCAGATTTCACAAATTTTTAATTTCACTTGTTATATAATCAGTATGTTCATCTGACTAAACACTAAAACCTATTGTAGATAAATCTGCTCCACTGAGAAATATAGTTGACATATTGCTAAAGCCCATCTGTTAACTTCACAGCACTGCAGTAAAAAAACAGAAAGCAAATTTAAATATATAGTCAGCATGTTTTCTTTTGATTCACATAACCAATGAACCTGCAAAAGCACTTCATGCAGACATCAGGTGAGCATTCAAACAAATGACAGCTACATTTTTTGAAGAAAATATCCTTGGCAAAACATAGAGAAAAATAATTTTTGGCATTTGTTTTTTTCATGCTGTTATCCAGGTATGTCTGATGGTACTGGAGCACATAGGAAGAGGCAGTTATAAAAAACAGTTGTTCTGCCTGTCTTACATATTTAGAATATTTCTTTAAAGAGTATTTCACAATCATAATAGCATTTTCTGCAAAGTTTATATAGCGACTATTTTAACGGAATCAGTACTGTATTATTTTGTTACTACAAAACCTCCCATCAACTGGATTAATTATGATTCAGCAGAAAGGTCCATGCAAAACTTGTTACAACTTAAAGCTAACTTTTAAATATACAGTACAAAGGAAGGAAACACTTAAGGAAAAAGTCATCTCTCTGTTTCCAAGCAGTTCGATGAATAACTACATATTTGAAGTTTAGCCTCACAGATTGTGAGTGGACACATGGTTATATGTGCTTCCATAATGTCTATTTTCATCCTGATTGCTGAAAGTGTGTTTAAATAAGAATACCATTAAAGTTCTTTTACTGATTTTTGCAGTAAGTATTTGTACCAATTTCCACTAAAGCCAGCAGGAGTTTACTTGTAAAAGAACCAATGTAATTTTACTAAGCTTCATCCCAACCTGGCAGGAATTTCTCTCTTATTAATTCTCATAGTTACAAAATTATTTTTCTTCAGTGATGCAATGAAAGCGTGTCAAACTAAAATATGTGTTTTAAGACAGAAAATAGATAATAAAAAGCCCTTTGTTTCATCTTAAATACTTTTTTCAAAAAATGTCCCATTGCTTAGCTTACTGTGCACTGAAGGCTTTAGAAGCTGGAAGCAAAAATCTGTTTTCTTTCTAAATTTTTTTTAATGTTTTCTTCAGAAAGTTGCTACTGTCACATTTAATGAATGCTTGCATGTTCATTTGCATTCACTCCACCTAGGAAAAAAATCTTAGAGTCTATTTTGGAAAAAAGTGTTATACAAATGTACAGAAGATTTCCAAGAAGGATGACTAGAAATTGTGAGAAAAAAGCATTATTAAGAATCGTGAAGAACTATTTCAGAGTCCAATCCAAGCAACCAGCATTCAGGTAGAGATTGAGGCATTCCACAGTTCAATGGCCCATTTAAGTAATTTTGCTAGTGCTGAACTCTTAGCTTCTGCTTTTTCAAGACTAAATGTAGTTGCAATTCAGAGGAATTTTTCTGAGCATTAGTGTTTTCAGCCAAAGCAAATGAAGAGATCATCAGCTATACCTCTCTCTGCCTTAGAGGACAAGGTATGATCTATGCTTCAGTCATTATATGTTTTCACAACTGGATGAAAACAAATCCACAGAACAACTTACATTTTATATTAAATGTAGAAGGAAAGGAAGAAGTGTGCATCTCTTGTTTGGAACATCTGGTATGAATTTAATGGCAGTGATACTTTACTGAAACCTTTATTGTGAAGATGAGGAGATGCCATGGGATGCCCTCACTTAGATAACAGGCACAGCACTTGTGGTGTGGTGTCTTTGGCTGTCTGCTTCCGGCATTTCTCAGAAAAGAAGGATTCTGGAGGCTGTGTGTTACACAACATGACCCAGAATCTACACGGCCAACTGGCTGCCAGCTGAAGCTGAAAAGCATTTGCAGAAGCCAAAGACCTTTTTGTCTTCTAAACGTGGCTTGTCATGGAAAACAAGGGTAGTGTGAGTGTTAGTTACTGACAGGCAGGATTACTTCACTCAATTGTGGCATAAAGTTTGAGGTGTAGTCTCTGAGCTGTGCTTCTAGGATTCATGGTAAGAGGAGGGAGAGGGAGAAAGCAGAAGGGGGAAAGACAGCTATTCTGTAGGCACAACATTATTCCATTTGTTTTACACTTTTATTCCATCTGTTTTAGATATTCTTCCTGTTTTATTATCAGATAATGACCTTAGCGAGGTACCCTTCTTCCTTCATTGACTGGGGAGCATTCAAGATAGCAGGTTAACAGAAGGCATCTTACTTTCTGAAGTCTAAAATTAGGTGAGCTGGATTGTACTTACTCTATGAAACTGAAGCACCTAGTGAGACAAAGGGTGTAATAAGTGAAGTCTAGGGGCTGCAATCACTACTGATCTCAGACTCATAGATTAATGAGCAAAGATTGTGTATCTTTGAAATATTCTTAATATCACTCAAAGTTTTTGATTTTTTTAAACCTCTTTGTCCTCAGGAAGGCAAAGAGCTTTCTAACCTAAAGACTCCATTCAATGTAGACATGTAGTCCTCATACACAGCTCAAGACTCTTGCATGCTGCCTATGAACTCATAGGTACTCTTCTTGAAGTCTCCTATCCAAAAATAAGTATATTAAAAAAAGTTAATTTCTCACATTAACAGATATCATTTCTTCAGATTATACCCTGTCCATCACTTTTCCAAGATGAAAAACAAATTTCCCATTTTTATCTTCTAACACAAAATGCAGCGTCTTTTCTTTCTAACAGTAAGCAGCTTTCATAGCTCACAGTTTTCAGTTACAGTCCATACTGCTGTCCTCTTTGAACTCCACTATTATCTTGTCCACTGAGTGTGTGGGCCATCACCCAGCTGATTATCTTCTTCTTGCTTTCACTGAAAGAGCCACCATATAGCATAATCTTCATGTCTTTTCAGAGCAGATAGCAGCAGTACAACCTCACCCTCTGCAACAGAAGCAACCAACAATTGCTCGAGTTCATACCTTCACTGTATTTACAATGAAATGCTGTCTGCTTATTTGTATGCCTGAAGTTTTTTCCCCCATGGCTGGCCAGGCATCTGTTCCTTGTATTGAGGGAGTCAATGAACAGATTTGCACAATTTATTTCTGGTACCACAAGTCACTGAAGAAGGCACTCATAGTACTGCAGTCACTTGTACAAGGTCATTACAGTTTTTCATTCTTACAGACACATCTCCTACATTCTGCTGCAGAATTGGTGGTGTACTAATCCCCTCAATTATCACAGTCTTTGTACCTGCCAACATTGATGCTAAATTCAGTTATAAGTTCCACCTATGATACTAATGGTAAGTGAATCTTGTAATCCAAGGTAACTGTTCTCTCTCTTACTACCATCATGAAAACACAAAAAAGACTCAGTGTTGACTTCAAATGTTATCATAATTTAGTCTATATTTTCTACTCTTTTGATCGGAACATTGCTTTTATTTTTTTTAAAATATAGCTAAGGCAGACTTATTCTTCCATTATATTTCTCTAGCTTTCTAATTTCATACCTGTATGTCTCTAACAAATTCTCTCAAAGCATTAACCCACTGCAGCCTGTCTGTGAGTCTTGTCAATAGGAATGCATAGTACATATAAGGTGCTGATTGCCCAGGATTAAATTCTTTAGCCATTTAAGATTTCAGCAATTCCACCGAGAACATTTTTTATAATTTCTGGAGAGTCTGAGATGGCTGCTTCCCTGATTGATATTTGCTATATGTTGAAAAACAGACATTGCAAAGCCTTCACCCCATTCATTCCCCATTTTTCCCATCTGAAAAATGTTGCAGAATTCATAAGATATCTGACAAGCTTTCTTTCCCTAATCTTCTGTGCATCTCCTAACATCTTACATGGCCAAAGGTTGTTCTGCCTTTTTGTATTCATAAGCATTCCTGCAAACTCTTCTTTCTGCATACCTCTTTTCAGCATATTCTTGTTCCTAATTTCTCTATCACCTCTTATTATTTAGCATACTTTCAAAATTATCCCTCCAGGTGTTACTAGTCAATTCATCATTAGTTTGCAGAATGTGGCATTTTTCCTACTACAACGTTTTGCACTTTCTTTTGTATTCACTAAGTTGCCTCGATGAGTGTATAAAAAGATTTTTTCTCCTTTGTCAGGTATGAAATTCACTACAGACTACATTTTTTAGCTACTGCTGTTTTTCCTTTGACATAATTTTATACATTTGTATACTGAGATAAAGGTTTGTATATTGAAATAACGGTTTTCAAGATCTTCTTTAACAATGAAGGAAAAAGTAAATCTTTACAAATTGTCAAGTTAACAAATATTTGTTAACTTATGAAGTACCAAGTATAGTACTAAATCCTCTCTGCAGCAGCATTCTTCCTAGTTATGAAAAGTTTTCTATAATTCATAGAGTCCTGAATCTCCCATGAATCACTATGTTGATCTCATAGTTATTAGGGCACAAAAGCGAAGTATCATTGTTGTGGATACTCCCTTCAATTTTTCTAGATTCTAGATTACTTCTATTTTTAATTAACTATAATTTTAATTAATTAATTTTTAGTTGTGAAAAAAAATCTTTTTACAATCCTGACCAGCTGTGATTAATAGATTTTACTTTGCATTGTATCAAACACAGGAAACAAATTTGGCAACTTGTGATAATAAGAGGAGAGTGGGATGTGATATAAAGGAATTTACTGTAACATATAAAAATAGCTGCAAAGATTTAGGGCAATGCACATTTGTTTGATGAGACAGATCTTCTATTCAAATATGTCTCCCAGATTTCTGTTTAAATATGAAAGTGCTTTCTCCAAATCTACTTTGTTGCATTTTATACCTTTTTATATAATCTTGTATTTATCAAAAGCCCTGTAATTTGTCTGTATTTCCATTACACTGAAATTGCTTTTTTCATTAAGCAAATACTTTAAAAGTATGACACTTAAACTTCTATTTCTGCCCTGTCTTACATATTTTATATTAGTTACTTTCCCTATACACTAAGAATTACAAACCAAAACTGGGCATATTGTTCTGAACTCTTTTGCAAAGCTGAAGATTAAGACTCATATATTTGTTGAAATGAAAACAAGTGCTTTCGAGCATCTCTCCTAAGCAAAATCCTTTTTGATTTGCAAACTGCAGCCCAATATGAGTTGCAAAAGATTTGTTCATTCACCATCAGATAGTCAATGCTTGTTTACAGATGACCGATTTTATTTTGTCATCAACATTACAATACTTTTGACAATCTTTTTACTCTATTAGGGTATATGCATGAATATTTGATTCTTCCAATGATATTTTTTTATGCAGAATGAATTGTCTCCTTGGTTAAAATCTTAAAATTTTGCTTTTTTTTTTTTTTTTTCTTCTATTCTGTCCCTTTCCCTTTTGAAATATGACTAGCCAACTGTGTTACTTTGGAGTTTTGTAGTCCCAACTCCTAAACTAGTCCAGAGAAAAAGGATAGCTTTTGTTCCTAGGCATTATCGGAGTATTTCAAAGAGATGCTACATCCATGAGAATATCAACTCTGTTAATCTGTTTTTTTTGTTAATTATCAGACCCTAAAAAATGAAAAATCTACTAACGCCAGAAAAAAAATGTGTGGAAAAGCAAAACCACAAGGTAACACAGAATTAAATTGTAAGAAGCAGATGTATCAGCCCTTTAAGACAAACTCTGCAAAGCATCTGCA
Source organism: Haliaeetus albicilla (assembly GCF_947461875.1). Lineage (NCBI taxonomy): Eukaryota > Metazoa > Chordata > Aves > Accipitriformes > Accipitridae > Haliaeetus > Haliaeetus albicilla. Next base: position 43,473,915 of record NC_091516.1, read on the forward strand.
TATTCCTTCACTACACCATGTAAAGGTTTCTTGGCTTGGTTTTCATTCTGCTTCTAGCACTGGTCTTGAACGCAAATTAATTCTATCAAATTTAGCAGGTAGAATTATAGCCTTCTCATATTCACTTCTTTATTAACTGTTACTTCTTGTTTACTGTGTCACAGATATTTGCCTTTTGAGATAAAAGTCAGAGCACATAGTAATACCTGTCTTCATTTTTCTCATTCTCTTGAAAATGTTTCTGCTTTTAATTTGGCAAGCTAAATGAAAATGCTTTTTGATGTCTTTGATAAAGTCTGTTTGTGTCCACATGTGTAATTAAAAAGTGATGATGTAACAGTAGTTTTAGAAGGTTTGTATGCCTGCTAAGTTTTATTTATCTCTTACTAAGAAACTAGTATTTCTGTATAGAATTTGAAACCCTTTTTCTACACAGTCATTATCTGAAATTAAGACAAAAATAATTCAAGAATGTTGAATCACGCTAAGGACCAGAATTTGAGGCTGCAAGTGAAAAAAGTGATAACAAGTGTTTGTTTTGCACATGAATTAATTCTGTTTACATAGGAAATTGGGCACTTGTGTAAGTCGATGGGCAAAATTAGCTTTTCATCCACATAGGTAATACGGCAAATAAAGGATATACAGTATACATATGCAGCTGCAGCAATGACCATAGTCAAATCAGGTATGCAATTTCTTATGTATGATGTTGAAAATTCAGTATCTACATGGTTTTTTACTGCTTGACATAGATCTATTTTCTAGTACTACTAGTACTGGTTTGTACTTTAACAACTGAAAGGAACTGATTGTAATATAAAAGCACTTCCACTTCTATGTATATGACAAAAAACATCAATCATCTCACCTAGAGTCTAGAAAACAGGAGATTTGGAAATACAAAATATTATTTCTTTGGTCTTTTTAATGTTCAGTAGAACTCTGTCAATACTGTAGCTGAAATTACCCTGAGCTAGGGAGGGCAAGGCACTGTAGCTAGGATCAGAGATGTCTTTGTAGAGTCTTGAAGAGATTTTTTTTCTGACACATTGAAAGATGATGACAAATATACAGAATCAGATAAATATATCTCAAAAAAAGGATGAAAGTTTTTCAGTTGACTGAAAATCTGAGTAGAAGAGTTCATTCAGTCTCAGGTATTAAGTTCGTGCTCCGTGAATGTGAATGATTGTGTATTTTCATGTTTGTTTTATGTGATATACAGAAACAAGAGTCTTCAGCTAGGATCAAGCTCACCCCATTGTGGTGGGTTGACCCTGGCTGGGTGCCAGGTGCCCACCAAAGCCGCTCTATCACTCCCCCTTCTCAGCTGAACAGGGGGGAGAAAATATAGCAAAAGGGTCGTGGGTCAAGATAAGGACAGTTTAATAAAGTGAAAGCAAAGGTCGTGCGTGACAGCAAAGAAAAACAAATTATGTTATTCTCTACTTCCCATCAGCTGGCGATGTCTAGCCACTTCCTGGGAAGCAGGGCTTCAGTACGCATAGTGGTTGCTCCAGAAGACAAAAACACCCCCCTTCCGTCTCCCTTTACTTAGCTTTTATATCTGAGCTGACGTCATATGGTATGGAATATATGTTTGGTTAGTTTAGGTCAGCTGTCCTGGTTATGTCCCCTTCCAAGATCTTGCCCTGCCCCAGCCTGCCATTGAGGGGGGGGCAAAAATGTTGGAGAGACAGCCTTGATGCTGTGCCAGCACTGCTCAGCAGTAGCCAAAACACTGGTGTGTTATCAACACCTTTCTAGCTACTGATGCAGAGCACAGTGCTACGAGGGCTGCTATGGGGAGTATTAACTCCATCTCAGCCAGACCCAATACACCCATGCATCTAAGCAATATGCTAAAATTCAGTTTGAGTCTTTATAGCTATTTATGGAGAAAACTGCTGTTTTCTATCATAAATTATATTGGTGATGTCCCTCTTTTCCCACATGCAAAGCTTTCTGATCAGTAGGCAGAATTGCAAGGAGGCACTCTTGACTCAAGCTTGGCATTATTTAGTAATTTTCTATCGTGAATCTTGCTTGTAGATTCTTTGAGCATTACTTTACAAAGCATTATCTGCAAGTAGCTAAACTGACCTAATTGTTTTACTTAATTCTTTCTTCATGTCAGAGAGTAGAAGAAGAACAAATAAACCCCCTCCTTTTCAGTGACAGCAGGTGGTTCATTTGGCTCAGTTGCACTGTGGGTTTTAATTTTTAGTGTTAAAACTTGAAACAGATCCTGGGATTTCTAAATCTTTTCTGGTACCTGTATTTTGTGTGCAGAACTGTTGGTATGTCTGACAGAGTGGCAAGCTTTGTATTGTCCTCCATAGTCAAGGCAGAGTATTCCAGAATGACAGCTGGGGTGGGAAATGAAGACAAAACCATCCATTTCAGGCTGCATTCTGAGAACGTTCTAGAAAACTCAAAAGGGTATGCAGCAGGTATGATAATTCACTGATGGTTTTACAGAGCAATATTTTAGATCAGAGTGAACCTCATATGAAAATCAGGAAAAAAGTTAACAGATCTTCAGGCTGTATGGATACTAAAGAGATTATTGTATATTACACATCCTTTTTAGTCCTTAGAGATCCTGTTGGATTTAGCACAACTATAAAGATTACATATTTCTGCAAGGTTCGGGAGTTCTGTGTATCCTACTACCAGTACATTCATTTGATACATCTATTCTTTGACTTGGCCAAATTCAGAGGGAGATGATACCCTTAAAGAATCAGAGCCCCACAAAACAATGACATGGTATATAACAGCACATTCAGCAGGTGGCCGAGGTGGACTCTGCTACCTTGCGTGGAGCTGCAGTCACTGCACATTGTTGACTTTCTGTATGTGAAATACATGCCTAGAACACAAGAACAGGACTTGTGGATCATGAAGGCAATGTCTTGTTTTGGAGCAGCTGTACTGCTTCCTGCCAGCAGCTGTCTACCCATCCCATGGCAGTTGCTGATCCACTGCAGGTTACTGTCTGATGAGCTAGTATGGGTTTTTTCTTTGATATGACAGGCTGTAATTATAACACATCCAGTTGTTTTGGCACAACAGATAGGACAGCAGCCTGTGTTATGGAAGAATAGAGCAAAAGGGAGAAAACGAGCAATGAGAGATGGCTGAGGAGGGAACTCCACTATCTGGTGTGGCTGCTGAAAATCACATCTTCTGAGTTATGAAGTCATCCAGCATGCCTGGGATGGAGCAGTTTCAGGTCCATGTCTCCCAGTACTTGAACAGGTGCTCTAAACTTCCCTACCCACGCGTCAGAATAATGCAGCTCATCTGGAAGGCAAGGCAGACGAATGACCAAGATATATAAGCTGATTCTTGTCAGGCTTTTAGCTCAGCAGTCAGGCTTTGGAAAGCTGTATTGTTCTTCTTATTTTGTGTATGATTTGTTTTGTGTAAATGATATCACAAGCCACATCTTGCATCTAGGTATTATTTTTATTTTGTTCCCTCAAGCAACAATTTGGTTTTCAGTTAAAAGTGTAAAAAGAGGGAGGAAATATTCTGTCTCAAAATCTTTTTCCTGAAATGCTAATGCATGTTAATATATTACACGTGAATATGAAACTTAAATTTTTTTTTTTTAAATACTGCTTGTGTTAATTTGAATATGTCAAAAGCTGATATGGATCTGTCACTGCATATGAAAAAAGTTTGACATCCATGTGCAGTTGCAAGTGTCTTCCTACAGATGTTTTCTTATGGTGAATTACATATATCTTCAGATACTTTAAACACAATCCTTCATTTATATTGAAGTTATATGTATAGCCTGATACTTCATTTTTAACAATTTAAGTCACAAGAAAATATTTTAATAGGTATGTCATTAATATATATGTGTACACACACATGTATTTCTGCAACAGGTGTGTGTTTTGCCCACGTGGATGGCACTTTCCAAGATTTTAAAGCATACATTGAAGCCTTCCTCTGACTTGATTCAGAAATCCTCAGAATACACGGGAATGCCAATTTAGTGTTTCAGGTTTGTAGGTTTTTCTTAAATACATTTCTAAACTAATTATGTTAAATGAATTATACTTTGTAGCTTAAAGGGCAAATTTGATTTAACAATCACTGTTAAGCAAAAATAATACGGAGGAATGGCTGTAGTACTCATTAGATCTGGCTTCTCTTGTGTAGGTATGTAACAGAATTCTTGGATGTTCTCTTCAACCCATTTCCTATTAACTCATGTTTTAACGAATCGCTTCTTAGTATTTACACATTTTATGTTATATACTTACATATATGTTACACATGGTTTTGCACAAATAATGACTTTTCATGGGCTAGTGGTTTTATACTTTCTAATTTCACAAACACTTTAAAGGAATACCAAAAACCTGTTCAGATCCAAGTTCTCAATATTATATTTGTTAAATCTTATTAATTTTTCCTAGGGGGACCCCAGTAATCCTCTAAAATCTGCTTAAGCAGGACATTTATAGCAGCTGAACCGAAATAATATTATAGGCTTAGAAACATTCAGGATAAGGAAATGTGAGACTTTCAATACAAACTAATGGATGCATAAACAAGAAGGAAAAAAAAAAAGTTAGTTTATGCTTAAGGTTTTGGAATAGAACTGCAGTGATTTTTTTACAGTTCTTGATTGTGCCACAGATCCCCTGGGCAAGTTATTTGGCCTCTTTTTATCTTTGCTTCTGCTCATCAGAATAGATGACAAGATTTACCTTCTTCCTATACCTGTTCTATTTAATTTGAAAACTCTTCACATTGATTGTAGACAGCTAAGTACGTAAGAAACTAATTTTGATTGTTTGCTCTGAGTGCTTCTGTCTTCAATAATGACAGCCCATGAGTTTAGAAATACATGTTTGTTAATATGCCCTGTGTCATTCTGAATAACCTGATCTGTAAATCATACTTTTACTATTTACCTGCCAGTTTCTACAACGTCTCTAATTCTTTAAATTTCTGTTCTAAATCCATCAGGCAACAAAACACATATGAGTTCATTTGTGAAGATGGTATCAACTTCAACTTTTAGAACTAGTTTTTGAACCAAATCAATTTACTTGCATCATAGCTCTCTGTTCGGGAAAAAAACTCCAGTTTGTGTAAGTAGTATAACATTAATTATAAAAACTAGAATTCTATAGCAATAAACTGAAGTACTAGCAAAATAAAGGAGATCCCTCTCCTAGAATATAGGGAAGATAAAGAACAAAATATTTAATAAAATTTGCTTCTCTGGGCTTGAAACAAGGACTTAAAACCACCTAGTACTAAGATAATTAACTAACAGCATTAAAATTTTAATTCATTTTCTTATGTTTAAAGTCTCATTCAGGAATATGCATAAGGAGTTTAATGGCAAAATTAGAAGCATACTGAGAAGAATAAGCTTCTTTATGTAGGAAACAGTGAAAATTGTCTTTAGAATGATCATCATAAAGTATTAATAAACACTTTAAGCATCTATCTTGAATTTAAATAGTATTCATAGTCTACAATTCAATGTAATAGATACTGTGCAGAATTTAAAAATATATTGTATATTAATTCCTGGAAATGAAATTTGGGAAATGTATTTTTCCTGTATAGTTATTCTTTTACTAACTAGCTGAGAGAAAGTAGGCAGTTGGTGCAGAATAGCAGAACTAAATTTTGGAGTGAGTCATGTAAATAAGCTCATAATGCCAAATATTCTGTGGAAGTATTTCCTACGAGCAAAGAAAAAAGAAAAGACAAGATGAGGCTTCTGGTGAAAAGTGCTCTGAAGGATTCCTATTTTCTATTTTCATCCCTCTATTCAGTGCAAAGAGATAAATACTTTAATTATAATAATCCTTGAGTTGCAACCATGAACAATGGCATAAAGATCAGGAAAAAGCAGTGATGATATTTTTCAAGCACTTGCTAACACCATCTTGTCCAAACTTCCTGGTATGACAGTGTCACTTCTATCCTTCTTAGTGCTACTGTTCTATATTGTAAAGATTGTTGGTTAAAAAGAGTGAAAATTGGTTCACCCTTTAATAAACTCACTTCTAACAAAAGAGTACCTGTGGAGAAGCCAGTCTTATCTAATGAAATAGTAAATATACATATAACATATAAAAAGTCAAAGCTTCTAATACTCATGTAAATTTTTTCTACTTTGAATGCTAAAAAGTGAAAAAAACCTTGATCATAATTCATGATTAACCCATGGAAGTTATTGCATAAAGCATCATTAAGCAACAAATTCTCATTTGCACTTTTGAACATCTTCACAAAGGTGTTTTGACTAGTGAATATGAAACACGTAAGATTAATCAAAACAGATTTTTTAAAATTATTTTTAAGAAAAGTGTTCTTTTGCTAAGTATAAACAGCTGCTACACAGCATAAAGATTTGGGAGTAACAATTCAAATGCCTCAGGAAGTAAGACCTCCAGGGAGTAACTGGTTAAGAATGATGATTAAAAGCGTACTACTGGGACAAATTTTAGTGTTGAAAGCCTCTGTCAAAATGCCCCATGCTGGCCAGTGCTGCAAACAGTATATCTGGCTAGATGGAACCATCAAAATAGGTGGGTGGGATAAAGCAGCGCGTTGGTTCTCGCTGACCTACTGGTCTTGCAGGCACAACAGGGAATACATAGTCAGCAACAGATCACAACTTAGAAAAGCATCAGGAGAGAATTTCAATGCATGGTAAATTCAGTTTGTTGAGCACCTACTTTGGGGATTTTCTCAGTTTCCTTATTCAGAAAAACCTCCTTGCATTTGAGAAAATGGTTCTTAGAAAAGGGAAGTGCGTGAAAAATGTGATTATCTTAGGTTCAACTCCTTCATTAGCTGAGCTCTTCCCATCTCTTCTGTTTTCCAGAAGCTACTGTTTGATGGGCCCACAACCTGTATGGGAAGAGAGAAGGGGGAATGGATTCCTGGGGCGAGAGCAAGCACTAGGCATTTTATGGTACAATAATAAAAGTCTTAGTGCTGGATTCTGGCAAGCTAATGGAACAATTCCCACCAAATTAGGTGAAACTGGATGCTGTCAAACACCAGGTCTCTGCAATACATCAGTGTAAATCGAAGCAGGCAAAACATTTCACCCGCATAGTTCTGGCTCCTGGGTGAGCATATAAACAGCTGTGAGATTTATGCATTTTAGGTGATGTGAGTGTTAAAATTTTCTTTTAGAAAATAAATTAAAATAAGAGCTAAGGGAATATGTAATAAAAGCTGTTTGCCAGAAAAGGATGGTATTTTCCCTAGTGGAACAGAAGATGTATATTGCTGCTATGATACCTCATAATGAAAATTTATTTGAGCAGTAGAGATGATTTTTCTTATCACTTAAGGCTTCCAAATCCATTTAGAAATACTGCTTTCTTTTCACAGGCAGGCACTGCAGTCAATATTGTGCAGTCAATATTGTACAGTCAATACACAAGCAAGTCAGGTACAGTCACTATCACACCATGTTTTTCTTGTGAACATTTGCCCTTGTATGCCTATAGGAACACTATTATTGGCTTTACCATAATTTTGAAGGCTTTTAATTTATTTCTGTATTGTAATGCATTTGAAAGAGTGTAATCTTAACAGTTCAATGTTTTCTGCTTAGAACATGATGAAAAGCATTGGTTTTGGAACACCTTTAGGAAACGTCCCTCAAGTTTATCTTTTATTTAGAGAATAATTTTTTAAAGCCAGTTCTCTGGTCACTGTGTAACTTGTAAAGTGTTAAATGCAATTCAAGAGTTGCCAGATCCACTGCTGAAATAAATTGGTATGATTCCATGACCTGATGTTTAGTTGGCTGACACAGTATGAGAGATCTAGTTTGGGTGTTTTTTTGTCTTACTGTACATGACATGAGAGAGATCGATATCTCTCAGCAGAGATTGTGCTTCCCTACAGCAACATAGCTTTTGACAACCACATAGGAAACAAGTCCCTGCTGCATGCAAGGATTCTGCACACAGATACTGAGCAGACATTCAGAGACAGAGTGAAGCTGGGAGGTAGATAGCTTGGTATTCCATCAGCTGTTCTCCTTGAGTGATGGAAATGAGAGTGCTGAGAGCTACTAGCCACTGTGCTTGGGCAGGAGGTGGATAGATTGAACAATCTACATGAACTGTTAAAAGTATGGCAGTCAAGTAGCTCATTTTGCACTGGGTGACAGCTGGTGTAGGTGTCATAATCTGGAGATAAGTTTTGAACTGCAGATAATGATTTGTTAGATTTGATTATTCCCAGCTGCCCTTCATCACAGAGTTAACAATTTTCATTACATCCTCATGTTAGAAATTTTTACTACACTATAATGAAAATCTGAATTGCCTTCAAATTTATGGTTTTTTTCTTTAAGAGAAGTCTCTGACTATTTACGATATCTCTCACTTTTACTATGGTTCTGAAATAGAAGAAAAGCAAAATGGAAAGTGGAAGATGCTTTTATATTACTCTGCTATTATACAAAGCTTTCTGCTGCTGGTAGTCATTTGAACTCATTGTCTTAGCAACTTCAACGTCCAACAGACACCAAGAGCTCTTTCATCCAGTCTCCATAGCATGTACATCAAGATTTCAGTCTACTGCTTGCATATTATACAAATATTTTCACTTGTGTTTTGCAATGACTCACTGAATGTTCCAAGTTAATTTTACTAATGTGAGTTTGCATGGGTTCCATAAGTTGTTGCAAATGCAAGGTGAGTGTTTCCATACAGAACTGTAAATTAGATCTAGCACATTTTCTGGAGGTCCAAGTACTTGAACCATTAGTTTAGATCTGTGGAAAGCAAAGGTTCTGAAGATCATTCAGAACAAAGATGATCTGCATTTAGATACTGAGGTGTGAATGTAGACACCTGTCTGGAAGCTCCCTATTTAAAATCAGCCTTCTGATGCCCTTAAGAAGGGAAAGCAAGGACCCACATTTCACTCGATACGTTTGTGCTTTGGTAGCTGATCATCCTTGATCTCAAAGCTATTTTAGCAATGCTGCTTGTAAGCAACAAAACCGGTGGGATTTCATTACATCCATTCAATTGGTAAGAATCATAAAGATGATCTGCCATTAATGTTTCTTACAATAGAAAAGTACAGGAACAAACTGGCAGGTATTGTGAGCTTAAGTGTTTCTCACTGTGCAAATCACTCCTTTATCGTTCATTCAGTAACTTGACATTTGTAATATTTTTACTGAAGTAATGTCTAATTCTGCTGTGAGTATAGACAGCACAGTCTCGCATGTCTGTCTGTCTTTACCTGGAAACTACATTCACCACAAGTGCAGGATCAGCTGAAAGCATGGCACCTGTGTCTTTGTACGTGTTTCTCAACTGTAGCTCTCTAGTAATGTCTATCACCATATACAAAGATTTTTTCTTTTTTCTTTTTTTTTTTTGTGTCAGTCAGTCTCTATCAGGTACCTCTGGGTCGACCCGTCAGAAGGGGTCCATCTCCATTAGAACTGAATCACAGGTCACCACAATAGAGTCTTTCTGAGTTAACGTTCTCCATGTTAAGTACAAACAGAGCAGTGCACAAGCCAATGCCAAACCCTACACTGCAGTCAGAAAAGAAGAAATGTATTCTACTTCTGTGTATGTTGTGGGGAGAAGAATTACCTGTCCAGATAAAAAAAAAAAATTACAGCCACGACTAGTATTTGTTAGCCTTACTTCTGAGACTATTTCATAAACTCAGAGAAGGCCTAGAAAGGATGGCTGAATGGGACAACAGATTTAAGCACAACTCATCGTCTTTAGAGATGTGTCATTTCTTAATGGATTTTCCTGTCAGGAAACTTTCACCTTTACTCCTTAGAAGGTTTACAGATACTCAGTGATATTGGTGTTGAGCTTGGTTATGAATAAAATCCGATGTCAGCCAAGGGAGCTTGTCACTGCCTTGATGGGTGCAGTGTTTTGTGAGCACAGTGAACCACTGCTAAATATTCAGTAGATGCACCCTGTACTTAAGATGTTCACTGTGCAACAGATTAGTACTCCCCCCTGTCAGGTACCTGCCATAATCTCAGCTCTGAGCTCAAGATAATACAGAACTCTGAGTGAGATTTCCTCTGATGCAGAGAAGAACTTTAGGAGCACACCAGGGAGTTTCTACTGTAAGGGAGTTAGTATGTTGCACTTCTGGGAAGGTGTAATAACTTATTTGCCCTCTGCCCTTTAGAAGTGGTGAATAGTATGGCAAGATGCTGCGCATGATGAACACTGAACCCTGAACAGCTGGTTCTGCCACTAGCCAAATGCCCTGTTTCACTTGTCACATTTGTCTGTTTGGGAATTCCATCAGACAGACTTCAGTTGTGCCATCTGGAAAAACATATCTCAACTGAGAGAAACTACACAGTCTGTCTGAGAGCAAAACCCTTTGTCATCTTGCCAAGAAGACTCTACTAGTATGTGGTAGAAAACATATGGTCACTGAGCCACAAAAACTGGAACTATTTTGTGCTGGTCGGTCAATGAGACAAAAGCCAGGCTTTTTTGATATGTCCATGGGAAGGAAGCTCATATCCAAATTTAAGAATAAAAATAATAACAAAAGCCACTATATAGTATTTTTACACCAAAACCTGTCTAAAATGACAAACAAGGTTGTTGCTGTCCAATCATCCACAGTGCCTACCACTTCCATCTTTTAACAGCCATGGAAGGAAAGCATTGACAGATGTATGGTTGATTTTTTTTTTTTTTTTTTTTTGTCTCATACAGTTTTGGAAGATCAGTTAGTCTTTCTTTATGTGCAGACAAGCTACAGGCCCTGACATGCATCCCCAGGAACTGTGGAAAAGACATTTCTCCTTGCAAAACAGGTGTCCCTCTCTCTCACTACCGAACTCTGCCAAGTTCACAAGAATCTTCAGTGCTTTGCAGATGCTTATCATTGACCCTTAGTTTTCCAAAAGCCCAGATTTTCACTTCGCAACCTTAGTTGCCCATGGTGTAAATCTGTCTGCTTCATGCCATTGACATCCTCCCACAAATACCCAAATAGCAAAAGTTGAGACTGTTTTTTGCATAAGCAGCATGTTATTCTTATCCTATAGAGGCAACTGTTGCAAAAACATAGCTACGAATAAGGGATAAGTGGTCCACTTCTGATTCTGTGACAACATTTCTAGATCTTTATTTTAGAGCTCTTTGGAAACCCTCAAAGAAGCTATTGCTGGTTTTGTGGTTATGTCAGAAGAGACAGAGAACACCTACAGTAGTTTTCTAAACAATCAGGTTCCTGCTCTGTGGGCCAATGCAGTATATCCCATGAAGGCTTCAGGAAGCTGGGTGCAAGATCTTGTCCTCAGGGTAGCCTTTCTAGATGGCCTGGGAATTTCATGCTGAACTTGATTTCTCTCAGTTTTAACTATGGGAGCTGCTCAGAGATATGAAAGAAGAGGCTGGCCCAAATTTGCTGTGTTAGTCCTTTATCCAAAGGTAATTTGGAATTAAAATATAAAATTCACACAGCACACCCACTGAAAAGTCTGCTATTTGTTATTACCCTTACATTAGTCTAGTCTATTTCTGGACACTTGGTTTCAATCTGCTGCTGTTCTTCAAGGCTAAGACTTCTGGGCAGTGGGAAGAATGTGCTGAAGCACAGCCCTTGTGGCCCATGTGGTAGTCAGCACCTCTACAGGCGATTTCAGGCGATTGCACTGCACCAATTTCTGAGATCAGGTCATTCCCTTCATCTGTCTGACCTGTCAGGGGCTACGGTTTCCCTTTCCTCTTTGAATAGCATGTGCTTAATGGTGCTTTCCCAGGCCTGTGGTCTAGCAGGTTTCTGACAGTAGCATTCCAATTTCCACTGATATCACTTTAAGGTAACTAGAGAGGACTAAGTCTCCAGCTGTCCTCCTTGTTACCACAAACACTACTTGCCTTTCAAACATCCCCTGCTGACAACCTGAAACTCTGGCTGTCTTTTCTGCTGATGTTACATCTGTTTGTGCTGGCATGTGCTGGGTCACTTAATTGCAGAGCACATTCTTTTTAAATTCAGCAGCAGCAGGAATTTAGCAGAGAGATTTGCTAGAGTGGCAGTATGCAGTGGGCACATCTTCAAACAATACTCAAGGGACTTTGACAAACAGGGCATTTCAAATGTTGCATTTGGAGCCGGGCAAGTGCTTGAAATTCTGTATGCTACACAGTCCTAAAACCTCAACTTCTCCTGTTCAGGGTCTTGTCCACCCTATCACTAATGTAGAAACTTCCCTTTTGTCACTTCCACTTCCTTCTGCTTATTATTGTGTGCCTATGCTATGTAACATTAAGCACACTTCCACAATGAGAGTTTGACATTTGATTGCACATAATTATAAAATTGGAAGCTTTCAGAACTGGTGAAAATCTTTGTGCCTCATCTCTGACTTTCTTGTGGAGTCAAAGTATCTTAGGATTCAGAGTGCTGAGAAAATGCATTATAACAATATGCTGGTCATATGCAGAACTGTTCACATTAGCCATAAACATGTTTTGTATTCTCAACTTCTCAACACATACCATGTGGCCTGTTAGATTCATTAAGGACTATTAGTTGCAGAGCTGTAGAAACAAATTTCAGTTTAGGAAGGCATAGTCGGATCATAGACATTATTGGTCCTGTTAGAAGTTGGATACTGGACTAAAAGGGACTGTCACCCACCTCACTAAGGCTGTTTTAAAAGTACTTCAGATGGGCTGAACTTAGCCATAAACTTCTAAGTTTAGCAAGTATGATTTAAGTACGATTTAAGTACACGTTTTAAGTGTTAAATTTTGCAACTAACATTAACTAAAATGCTCAGATTTTATAGTCTTGGATCAAAAAAAGGTCACCTAAAGTCTTTCTGGTTCTCTGATTTTTCTTTCCCACAAGTATTTTTGACAGGTAAAAAAGAAAAAAAGAAAAAAGAAAAGAACAAACCCCAACATCCTATACGGAAATACATTTGTTTGCCCCAGAGTTCTGGGTCATGGGTGCTAGCTGTCTGTATTATTCTTCTGACAGGATGCCTCTTTTTCATTGCCCCTAGCTAAGAGGAAAAAGGGAGTCAGCAGCTGCCATTTTGGATAGTCCTCATGGCCTGTCAGACTCTCCAGAGATGTAAAGGCCATTCTGCACCACTCTTGTATTGATTCTAAAATGAAAAATCTTGGGGTTTTTCTTAGAAATTAAAAAGAACCTTTTCTCAGGAAAAATAGGCATTTGTGAGTTTTGGAGGTACTTTTGACATTTGTTACTAGAGTTATCAAGGAGTAATTTTTCTTAATAAAATAAAACTGACAGTGCTAATCAATTAGAAATAAATTCTTAACTCCAGATCACATGTCATCTTTAGAGAGTTTTTCTTCAGAATGATTTCTAACTAAAATGAAATTTAGAATAATTTTGGTAAATCTATTTTCAGAGTTTCTGTGGCTTTGACCTTTTCCCTTCCTTCATGAACTTCAGTATTTTATGCTGAGTGCATTTTTAAAAATTATTTTTGACTGTGATGTTTTACTCATAGTTTCCACTTTTTGATGTTCTCATCAGTGGCCATGTCCTGAAGATAGTGTGTTCATTCATGGGATGGTTTTGACTGCAAGTCCTTGGGATGATGAAGAAATGGTTACAGGATATGCCTTACCTAGGCAAATCAATCCATTGTTACCAGTGATCTATTTTGAACTGCAGAACTATGAAGCTGATCTACAGCAGTACCATTCTGCACTCTGTAAGTGGGGCCAGAGCAGGTACACTGTCAATCACAGGTAAGCATTTCTTTGAAATTCCATTTTTCTGTTCAAAACCTTCAGTTGTAAAATGTACATATTTATTGCACAAAAGATCAAATCTAAACCTTCCGTAGGATGTTGAATGAAAACCATGCTATAAGCATTTCCAAAAAAATCTCTTTATTTATGAGAAATACATATACTGGACCTCTCTCTCAAAACAGCTTAGCTGTTTCCCTGGTGTTAATCTCCAGGCGTTGTGACAGAAGCTGCTGCTGTGCATTATTCTAAGGACCCCAAGACGCTGGGAATGTCCAGTTTGGATCAGCTGACGACTCATTAGGCTTTTCAGAAGCACTGGGAAGGGTGCAGATGGTTTCATTTCAAGATCTCTTTTCCCTGAAATGATTTATTCTAAGCAAATAATCCAGGGACAAAACTTGGTGAATGGACTGGAGCTGTATGCTCTTCCTGTAATACTGGTTTTAATGAAACTTGAATGCATAAAATCAAGGAAGCATGCAATTAAGATGTATTAAACCTTATCAGTGTTGCTTTAGAGTTGGTGATAGTTAAGAATTATTTGTAAGTATACTAACTGCATTCACTGGTAGTGTAGCTACATTAAATAGTGAAGAAATTAATCCAAATAGCTTAACAGAAGTAATGGGATACAAAGTGATCTGTGAGGGCATGATTCTTTTCAACTACCAAGCATGTGGTAAAAGGCAAAAGTATATGTGAAACCTCCCTCCTCTCCATTAAAGAACTCACCTATGTAAGCCATACTGAGAGCTGCACATCGATCTTCTCAGTGACAAGGTGAGACATAAGTGAAGTTTAGAATTTACTGCACCATGTTAGACAAAGTGCAGTTGTAAGTATGCATATGTAGAAGTATGGCATACATTTAGTATAGTATTCAGTTTTGGACATTAGGACCGGTAGAACACAGAAGAATGGGAGTGGTGTTAAAGTTGCTTTCAGGACTTGCCGCATGGGGTCAGAGTTAAATTTATATCAGTGTGTACTGTAACTTTGTACTTCATAGATTTCAGAAATCTGTACCTGAAATACCCTTAATCTTACTGTTTTTTTTCCTGGAAGTTTCACAAAACATCACAACATAAACTTTTTTTTGGCTCTTTTTGCTTGTACTTTTCTTGGTTTGTTTGGGGTTTTTTTTGTTTGTTTGTTTGTTTGTTTGTTTGTTTTTTTAATGAAAAAAGGCCTTTTCATGCCTTTATTTGATGTGAAATTTCTGACAAGCAAACCTAGTGTTAGTTGTTGGCTTTTTAAAAGACACAACTCTGCAAAAATAGCTGAATATACAGCTGTAATCTTGAGGGATGCAGACAGTTAAAGGATATTGGGATTCCTAAGCATACCTTCCCCTGATTAAATATGTTCTATCATTGAATGTAAATAATGGTTGTGCCTTGAAAATTTTGGAAAGCAATGTCGTGTGTCTAAAAGTCAAGTATGTCACAAATATGATCTTAAAAATTATTTTGATTAGAACTCAGTGGACATCTCACTGTACTGTGTTGTGTATACTTTCACTTTTTGGTTGTTGTATAACCATGCAAATTATTTCACCAAAAATAATTTTCTATATAAGGAAATAGATACTCCTAAAGCCACACTGCCATATTCCTGTCCTTGGGCTGAAATTTAGATCCTGCTTTCTCTGATAAATGGATTTAAAAAACCAAAAAGATATAATGCTTCTATGAGATAAGCATGTGTCCTGAAAATGCTAATCTTTAAAGTTCTCTTTTCTGCAATATTAGCTCTTTTTAGAGTTTACCATCAGAGTGACTGCATGTTTTTTTTTCCTAGTGTTCTGTCCTTTTCCCACATTCTAGTTGTATTTGCATTTATTTTGTTCAACACTTGTCTTGCCAATTTTTTTCCTTTAGTCAGACAAATCTACCTGGTCTGTGTCAAAACTGCATTTTACTTGGGAAGGTCTTCACCAATTTCCTCCATTAAATGAAAATCTACAGGGGCAAGGTGTTGATAGCCTGCATAACAAGTCAGAGGTTTATGTTCATGAAAGAAATTGACTACATGTTGAAGCACTAGGAAACTTTTTCTTCCAAAATCGTAACTGTGACATGATCAAGAACTTCCCAACATTAAAACTGTGTCATGATGAATGATCATTAGGACTTTAATTGCTAATAATGATAATGATTACTACCATAAATAATTTTTTTTACTGATACTGAGTCTGCTAATGATCTTGATGCTTTGTCTTCTCATATGAAAGGTGGGTTTTAAATGATTGAGTCTAGTAGATTCATTTATATGCTAGAGATGAACAAGAAGTGATAAAATAGGTCAATGATACATTAGGGAAACCTAATTCTCTGTTATTGGAGGTTTAAGATTAAGCATCTGTTGAAAGCACTTGAGACACAGCTGCTCTTGCTGCCATAATGGGACAGGAGAAAGACTGTGTGAATGATTTGTATGATTCAACAGTTGATAAGAAGTTGGAGTTAGAGATCTGAAGACCATCTTAAATGGTGACAGAAAGCAAATGTGATGGGGTCTAGCTTTAACAGCCGCAGTATCAAATATAAACCCATGAGACACTTCTACTCTTGTCTGTGCAAAACCTGTACAAGTAGATCCTTTAGTAGCCTCCAGTTCATTCAACAAGAAAGAAAGGGAGCCAACTTTCTGAGCACCTGCTTTCTTACTAAATTGAAATTTGGAGTTTCATATGTTTTGTGTCCTTTCTGCCTTAGTCTGCATGTCATCAAGAGGGGAAAAAAAAAAAAAGACTAAGAAACCCTTGTTTTGCTTATAATTCCAAACTGGATATATAATTCTGGGAAAAGGAAGTCTTCCAGACAAATGATACTGCTCAGCCCAGCCTCTTAACCCAGATATACTCTCACTGAGTGTTTTACAGAGTTTCAAATTTTTCTTCCAAATTCTGCCAAGAGGAGCCTCACAAAAGGGAAGGGATTTCAACTGGTTTCACCTCTATTTCTGTGAGGATTTCACAGTATTTGACACTCTTATTGACTAAAATCCCAGATTAGTCCTGTTCTTCACCAACATTCTTCTGATTTATACCATCCTCTTATCCTGTGCACATGGTAATTTAGAATAAGAAAATGGTTTTAGCTCATGATCCTCTACTTCTTTATTACAGTGTCTACTAAAAAGTTAATGTTCAATGGAAGAACTATGTACTGTAGTAAATAAATACTTGATATTCACTGTTGGAAGTTATACAGCCATATTTCTCATGGGGGCATAAAATAGCAAACTTTCAACAGTGACTAAAATGTTCTAAAAATAATGGAAAACACATTGTTTCAGGTATATCTAGGTATTTCAGTCAAGATAGTTAAGTCACTTCAAAAATCTGGTAACCCATCAGTCAAAGTTAAAATTATGTTCTTTGAATAAATCAGGACAGATTCTCATCTTATGCTGAATACCTCCATACCAGAAATCTACCATGCCTTCTGAGGAATAAGCTACTCCTCAGCAAGAGAAAGTGCACAAAGATCTTTACTATCATGTTTCCGTGTTACTGGGGGAGGGTAAGACCGTCACTCTTTACATAACATTTGCTTGAGTACCTGGATTTTGTAAAGGTTATTATGGGTTAGTGTCTTTTTGCCATTTACCCTTTGTAATCGATTTGGGAATTTTTCCTTCTTTTAGAAGTATGTAATACCTTGACAGATGCTCTGTGACACTAACTAGTGGTGCCATGAAGAGCTGTGAATCAGTATATACAGACGATGCATCAATCTTTCCAAGTGTACTGTTGTTCTCAGGAAAATCTTAAATGCATTCACACTTTACTCTGCAATGCTCTGTATGTACAGAAAGTATTTTTATGTGCCATTTCACACAAGGTCATTCTACTTGTGGTAACAGTGTTATTGCCTTCCAAAAGGCCAAGTGACAACTGGATATCAAAAGGATCTGCCTTAATTTGTCATCTGAAAAAGTAAGCAACACGCAGTTTCAGTCCAGTGTAAGGACTTGTGAACTGCATACCCCTAACACAATTTGAGGTTTGCGATATTTCTGTAAGAGACAACCCAGCCCTGGCAATTTAACAGTAGAAGGTAGTAATCTATAAATGGAATTTTTTATTTGCACTGGCAAATATTTTTTCATAAAATAAAAAAGTGATTGAAATTAATTTTCCACTGTTGTTTTCAGACAGTTTCCATCCTCCTTCTGATCCTAAGATGTATGCATCCAGTTAAAAATACTCTTACACAACAACACTGTTTCATGTAATGAAAAATGCTTTGCATTAGGATGCTAAGTTATTGTGACTGTGTGCTTTAACATTAGCTCTTATCTTTTATCCTGTCACTGGAGATTACTTTCAAAAATGGAGATTTTCAGGAATAAATATTAGTGGCCCTTGAACAAGAGTTCTAAAGTTCATTTAATATCCTGCATCACAAGCTGCAGAAGTAATTGGGTATTTAGGCTTTTTATCTACTGGTTGTCCCCATAACTAAAGCAATAAATTACAACGAGCATCTTAGCTGCTGTCCAAGGGCAGAGCCTGGTATCACTAAACCAAACCCCCAGACCAGTTCTGTTGTTCAGTTAGATGTTTCTATTAGGCAAACCCTTCTTGAATTGCATTCTGTGCCACAGCAAGGCCAATTTTTTAAGTAGAAGCAGCAAAATGGGCAGGAGAAAGAAGCAGAGATCACGGGAATTTTCTCCTGCAGGCTCAGAAAGAGTTACTTAGAGCACTAATGCTCCTATGAAGGAAAACAAGATCTCTCTGAAATATGGATTGAATTTTCAGTAAAGGCTACAAGCCATTGTTAACCCTTTGAGCTGCATGCAGAACTAAGTAATTGCAAGAAGCGCAAAAGCTAAGTGAAATACAAAACAGGTCACTGTAGTCAGGACCTCCAAATAGCTTTTACATGCTTTTTCGAACATAACTCCAAGCAGTGTGATAAATCCATTGGCGTGATGATCTAATCTTACAGCTAAGAGGTAACATTCATTAGAATGAAATCTCTACTTAAAGGGAACCATCACCACCTAATGGAGAGCAACAGTGGAAGAGCTCGAGCACCTTATGCTAAAATAAATAGTTGCATATTCTTTCAGTCTGTAGAACTACGCTTCACCATCACCTTTTAGATGGAATTACTTTCCATTGAGTAGTAGCACCCTGATCTGCTTTTTTCTCTTTGACAGTGATGGTGGGAAGGATCCCATCATGCAGATATGGGAAATCTTGATTTTGGTACACAAACACTGGAAGAACAGAAAGTTGAAAGTCAGTCAGAGAAGATAATAGGTTGTTGTTTTCTTTTAGTGAACATTCAGAGAAGTGCTGCATTAGCCCAAAGAGGAAAGGTGTCTACATCAGACCATGTCCTTTTGTAGCTCTGCTGTGCTCAGTGAGCAAAATAAAACCACACAAACAGAGGTGTCATTCCCACTCACAGTACTGAATGGAAAGAAGCTGCTGTTGAGAATGATGCTTTTTAGTCCTGATCTTCCAGGGAATTAGCATAACTGGATTATTTTTAAGTAATATATAGAGATTATATCAGGGTAATTATGGACAGCAAATTGATAATAAACATTGCTACATTAAAATAAAGCAAAGTGAAATTAGTCTTTTACACTCTCCTTTTAACAAAGCCATACTGACCCAATTGGAAAGGGGACTGTACTAACAGAATTTTCCAAAAGTACTACTTTAGTGGTGTAGACTAAATATGAAATCTGAGCCCAGTGAAATCAGTGGCAAATTTCCTACACATTATGCAGAGATAAGATTTTTGTCCTAATTACACAGAGTTAGTGTTAGGTTGGCAACCTTGTCCCAGGAGATCAGGGATATTTCAAATTAAGTAGAGTTTCAAGATAACAGCAACAGTTAA
Source organism: Haliaeetus albicilla (assembly GCF_947461875.1). Lineage (NCBI taxonomy): Eukaryota > Metazoa > Chordata > Aves > Accipitriformes > Accipitridae > Haliaeetus > Haliaeetus albicilla. The sequence continues at coordinate 43,493,569 of NC_091516.1, forward strand.
GCAGCGGGAGAGCTAAGAAGGCACCATTAATGATATATATGATTGTCAGCATGGAGAATGAATTTTTTTTCCAACCTCACAACCAACATTTCCTAATTAAAGAGAAAAAAAAAGTGATATTCTAGGCAAAATACATTCTGTTAACATATTTACTGAGAAAACATTCCAGTCAATGCACTAGTAAGAGCTAACATGATGATAGTTTATTTTCATAAATACAATATACAGGATCAAAAGACTGTGGACATATGTCTGTCTAATCAGAGAAGTGAATGTCACAGCCACAATAAACAAAAATGGTAAACCACAAATATACTGAAAACAACAAAATGCTGTAAAGCTTATAGTCAACAATGGCCATTTAAATTAATAACAGTATCTAAAGGTTCACAAATTCATAGTAACACATTGATACTACTGTTAACTTGTAATATTGTAGATTTGAATTCTTGTCTATCATTTGTCACAGATCATGATATAATTACGCAGGGCACTAGTCTATGAAATAAGTAACAGAGCTCAATATGTTTACTATTCAGTAACTAGAATCACTAACATCAGGAATAATTACCTCCTGAAATTATTTTCATCCCCATCTGTGTATGTTAGCACATATAAGTACACTTCTCTATTTGAGTTAAATTACCTAGCAAAATTACTGGCAATACTAACTTTTAAATTATCGTGCTCATCTTTGAAATCCTTATGCAAAATCCTTTGAAACAGCTTCTATAAAATTTGGAGCAGACATGAGTATTGTAAATGTGCAAATGATGGCAAAAAGGGTAAATGCAACCAGGCATAATCTGTCTATGACAGCAGCTGCAAACTTCCACTCACTGCAGATCTCTTCACCTTCATCTTGTTTCCTGAAGCGCATTGCTATGAACTGAACTTCCTCCAGGATCTTCACAATCACTGGAATAGTATCCATTAAAGCTTTCTTTTGAACAAGCTCCATATCTTCTGGTAAGGGGCAAGTAATCTTTCCACTCTTGCTACCCAGATCATTCTTCTGGGGGCAGCATGGATTATCCATTGTGTGGTAGCTATAGATCATGTTGCCATTGCTGGACTGGTGCCCAGGTAGAACATTCATCTCCATGCTGTTTACACTCAGATGCTCCTTGGGATAGCTGTATTTGCAAGAGAGAGGCTTTACTTTTTCCCCAGGTTTTTTCATTCGTAAAAACCAAGCACACCAATTCAGCAGAATGACACGGACCTGAAAGAGAGTGATCAAAATAGAAATAAAGGGAACTCTTCTGCATTTTAAAAGTTCCTGAAACATTTAATGACTATTGTAGCTAGTCTGTATGGTCCTTTAGAAAAACTGACTGCTCTCTGTGTTTTCCAGCTATCTGCTTTCAAATGGGGTTTTTGGGGGTCTGGCTTCTTCCCAAGAATGACCTTTTTTTGGATATGTCTTGAACATAGAGGTGTTCAATGCCCACTTAGCTTATAAAGCAAAAGCAATGTAAACTCTTACTTTACAATATGATTCTTGATCTTTAGCAAACAATCCCAGATCTCTGTAATTGAGCAGAGGGCACAAAATTGGCTGCATGATTTTCAACCATTTCTCAGATAGCATGGAAAGAAATACACTTAAATATTTCGAGGGCCAATGTTTAGATTCTGCTGGGAAAAAACCAATACAACAGACTAACAGCTGTTTTTAGCACATTCTCCACCTCCATCTCTATTATTTAAGTCTAAATAAATAGCCTTGGTTGATTTTTTTTTTTTTTTTTTAATTTGAAAGCCATTTGAAGAGTTCAGCCACATAACACAGCAGGCCTTTTTTCAAAAGAATAGTAGTAAATCAATTAAATTGGGCAGTTCAAAATCTGAATGCTATTATAAACTGCTGTCATTTCCCTGTGCTTTGGTGTACAACTGCTCTGGTGCATCATGAGAGCGCTCTAACCTGCACATGGCAGATTGTGCCCCATATGTTTCTTGTCAAGGTCATCAAATGGGCTAACTTCAGAAAGCGCATTCAGCATTTTTTCCACATGAATTGATCTTCAGATGTCTTGTCTGAAATCTGAGCCTGCTATGATTCTTATTGTTAACATTGTTTGCTGTGAAAGGCAGTAAAAAGGCTGTGAAATCAGTAACATCTTGTGTGAAAAGCAGCAACCTAAATCAGTAAAATCTTGTAATTATAAAGTCCTTCAGGTACTGTATATACAAAATGGACATTTGCAATGTGCTTGTGAGAGTCCCTCTGATTGGTGGCCTCTTTAATGACTTTATCATTCTGGTTGCAAGTCAAATAATCTGATGTCGAGGAGAGAACAGACGTGGTCTTTGGTTTCAGTTCTGAGCCTTGGCCCAGGCTCCCCTGTGTGATCTTGCTCCAGTCACTTCGGCCATGTTTGACTCAGGACCACACTTTGCCTCCAAGGTTGTTTTAGAAGCGGGATGAATTGTCTTCTGTGTTTGCACAGTACAGATGCAGGGATGGGGAAATTACAGCTAGCACTTTGAGTTGCTGCTGTAATGACAAGCATAATTTCAGAAAGGAGGCAGCATTAATTACCACAGGTGGGAATAATAATTGTAAAAGCAAAACCAATGACCAGTGGAAGATGGTTACACAATTTTTAAATTCTGCAGTGTGAGGTCTTCTGGGTCACAGCCCCATGCCATTTTCTGTGAGCCTTTCTGCTGTTCTCCCACTGATGAATCTTTTCTTCTTCCTCCTGAAAGACTATTTTCCTGTGATTCATATTGTTGTCTTTTCATTGGGGTCTTTAAATATTTCATTATTTCCTCTGTGGTCACCACAGACAAATAGAAAACTATAACATAGCAGCCTAAAAAGTCGATCCTGCATTTAATTGAACTTACTTAATTACAATGTCCTCTGACTGCTTATGGACATAAAATGGAACATAATAAAGGTCTTAATTGCTAGGAATATTTCAACAGTGTCAGTGGCAAAAGGGAGAGAGACATTAATTCTCAGTACTGTGAAATTCCAAGATACTAAGCCAGAAAAACTTTCTTATTCGAAAATCTTAATATGTCTGCCTTAGCTCTGGAAGGAGATGTGAGGTGGAAAAGATCTATTCTACAGGAATGCTACTTTTTCTTTCAAGACAAAGTGTTTATTGCTTAGGGAAATTACATTTATAAATACAGCCAAACCCATTTTCCATAGAATGATAAATACACAGAAGACAGCAATACAACTTTTAATTTGCTTGAACTTCCAAATGCCCTGTTTCCTTGAAAACACAAACACTCAGGCATCAATCTGTTCTTGTCATACCAATTAATTTAGGAGACAGCTGCAGCATAGGGGTTGTTGGAAAACAGCCCAGGCATGATGGTATGTTCTCACCTGTGTTATGATATTTGGGTTTCTGTGAAGAAAGGACATAGGTACAGTTGCCCTCAGAGTTCAACATCCTAACCTCGGAGGTCCCCCCCTAACCATAATACAGCTGTATTTCTAGCTCCCATCACAGCCACCTGCCTGTCCTAATCCAGAGGGGAGTCTCCAGTTAAAGCTGTCCTGAGCAGGGGCATCAGCTGTCCATGAGCAAATCTGTGCATGTCCAGGTTCAAAGCACATCAAAAGAAAAGCCTGAAACATAATGAACCTGATTTAGGCACAGCAAAGAGCCAAAGTGCTCTTGCCTTTTCCCACAAAATTCTTTCTTCTCTCTATGCTTGGTCTCTCCATATCTCTCACCTGTGCAACAGTCTTGGTTGTCAGCAGAGATAGGTGATGGAGCTGTTACCCATGCCTGATGTTATCCACTCCCAAACTGCTCCTTAGCTGGACCTTCTTTAGTGCTCTTTTCCATGCTAGCTCAGCAGACATCATCAAAAATATTAAGTAGTCAGCAGCTCTCACTTCTCAAATGAGTAGCTAACAAATGGTCTGACAGAACACCTTGGATTTAAAACCTCTTGGAAAAAGTTGGCTTTAGTAAGTCATCAAAGATTAATAGAAAGGAAGGCACAATTTTCAGCAGTGGAGTAAGGGAAGAAATGAGCACCTACAGAGAGGCTAAATACTGATATGCACACGTCCTCTTTCCTCTGATTCAAAGGCCAGGCACAGAGCCCTTGAGAGGAAGGGAAAAGAGGCTGCTCAACTCTAAATAGTTTAGAAAGTGAGTGTTTAGGTAATGTGGTAAGATAAATCTTCTAGGTCTGGAACTGCTCCCACACAAGCCCAATGCCTTCCCCTGCAACTTACTCCAGCAGCTAATTCCATTTAAGCAGGAGGTGAGAACAATCCTGTAACAATATCCAATTAATCAGGGTTAGTGCTTTGCAATAAACTCATGTCTGACTCTGCCAGGATAAGGAGGGTGTGGGGAGTAAGTAGGTGGTAGGGGTATCTTCTGGGACTGGTAACTGCAGAGAGCAAATTTCAGGTAAGCAATTTCCTCCTTTCTGCAGATGGCTATCTTGGATTCCTGGTTTTTATTGACCAAAAATTTTTCAGGGTGTCTCTGTATGAAACACGTGACATAGGTCGACAGGAAAAAAAAAATTAAAATGAAGACTTTGCCATGAATCCTAATGACTGAGTCTTGCCTGTGCCTTGCAGAGGACTAGTGCCACTTTTGTGGGGTCAGCCTCTTCTCTACACACTTGGCATTCACCCTTTTTCTCTTAAGATCGCTCAGCCCTGTCAGCTTGCCTGGTCTACAGCTTTCAGTCTGTCATCTACGCTTCCCAGTAATGCTTTCCACACTCTTTGCTTCCTGATGGTATTTTTTTAATGTATGCCAGTTCAGCTGTCCAATCATTGAACAAGGTTCCTCAAAAATGAGAATTTGTTGCATGCTGTGTTTCCAGCCAAGACAGTAAGACACTGATAGAGAGCAGGAACTGACTTGCAGGGCCTGTGAGCAGATTTAACATATGCCATTGTGTCTAGGCTCCTCAAAAAGCAGATGAAACAATAAAATTGTCCATGGGGACTATTATGCTGCTGCATACGCTGTCCATGTACAAATCTGAAGCAAGTTTACCCAGATTTGTGCCCTCAGGTCCTGCTTACATGCGGGTTCATCCAGAATTCATGTGCTCTGCTGTCTTGAAAGTAAGATGATTTTAAGATACAGCACTGCAAGAAATAATTGTTAATATGCTTAATTCTACTGGACTTCTTTTTTTAATTTGCATTGATGCTGCAGTTCATTTTTAGAGAGGCTAAATTAGAAAACTGTCTGTACTCAGGATGACATGATTCAACATCATGTCAGGATAATTGTCTAGCATGACAAATGTGGTGAATGAGATACCAGAGGATGCTGTACAACCAGACTTCTGTGAAACCACGGTGGGTGGACAGTTGACTGACTATTTGTACCTGCTTCTGCTTTCATTCCTGTTCTTTTTGTAAATACAAAGCATACCTTGCTTATTCTAAAATCTATTCTTAGGAAAAGGAGAGAAAAAAAAGTATCGTTTTCTTTTAACTTGAAAATCTAAAGAAAACACATTCTTTCTGAAAGTCAGCTGGCATTGGTGCCAGACCTCACTGGGCTAACAGAGACTGCTGCTGTAGAGAAAAGAGGGAGAACACATGCTAATGCACTGAGAATTGATCAGATGGCACCAGACAAAATTGTTTTTCCATACAGACAAGTGGATGTGGCTTCAGCAGAAGGCAGATTTCCAAGACACGAAAGTCCACGGGTCTCCTTAGCCTGAGTCAGACTGAGTCCAAGAGCGTTGCCTTTCTTTTTCTGCTGGTGGTAAGCTCCAAGCTGTGAGAAGCATAGCTGGGTTCGGCGTTCAACACCCTCACTACACTGAAGTATTGGAGTTCCTAATCTTCCAGCAACTTGCGGAGCCAGTTCATAACTAGAACAGTTGCAAGACAGAAGTAAATTGGCTTCACCTCCTGTCTTTGTTTTGGGAGATTACAGCTCTGTCATGAACTGCAGTGAGAACCTCTGTAAGGGAACAAAGCAGACAAACTGCCCAGCAGAGACCAGTAAGTGTTTGTTTAGTGCTTTGAAATGTCACGTTTTATCAGTACTGGTGTCGTGCTGGATAAGAAATCAAAGGTGTTGCCCATGGGGTTAGCACTTGTAAAGTGGGTGCTGAGCAAGATTACTCTGCCATGACTCAATAACCCTATTGTAAGTTTAAATAAAAACCCCAAATATCAGATACTGGTTTTATAGAAAACCTAATTTAGTGTGCTTGTTCTTTCCCTCCAATAGCAAACCTAAGTGTCAAACATACCGTCTGTAGCTGACTCTTCAGATTAATGGGGAACAAATTCTGACCTTCATCTATAATTAGTTTACTATAGCTTTTAGATTATTTTTTTCTTTCAGTTGGCTGTTGAATATTTACCATCAAATCTGCTTACCCATTTGGGCATCTTTCCTCCTTGCGGGTCATGATGGTGAAACTGCAGAACCAGCACTGTTACCACCACAGACAGACCAACGATGACCATGATGCTAGCGAAATACTGAGCTGTAATTAAAAGGAGGACTTGGTTAGGAGGGGAAAAAACAAACAAAAGGCAAATAATATTCCTTGGCCATGCCTCAAGATCTACATTTGAGAAGCTCTGCATCACATTCAAACATCCTTCTCTCTCGTCCTTCACACTGGAACATTTGAGGCCTTTGAGGTTTTCAGTGTATCTGCTCAGCTCCCTCCTCTCCAGCAAGGGAAGGGCTAGAACCAGTGAAAGGCATAAACTGTTTGTTTTTTTATCCCAGAGAGGAATATAGGGCCTACTGCTAAGGACCAGCTCCATGCTGGCTGCCAGGACAGCAAGAAGTTGAGCTGACCAGACCCACTGAACATCAGCATCACCAGTCCTGCGCCACCCTGCAGTACCAGCAAAGGTGCTGGAGGGAAATGCTGTCCTTGTGGTGTCACTGGACCCCCTCAGTGTCATCAGACCTCCTTCCTTGCCCCACCACTGCTCACAAGAGGTTAGGCATATTTTTCATCACCCTTCTCAGACCTCAAGACCACTTCTTTTAGTTCCTACGAAAGCACACTACACCCTTGCTGAATTTAAGCCTGCCATGCAGGAGAGAAATCAAGATCTTGAAAGCTAGAACTCAGACTTGAAACCTTATCTCTGAAGTGGCAGTACAGCTTCCTCATGCCAGGATTGACGTTGATGCACTGGAGTGTGAAGCAGAATTACCCACAGGGCTAATGACATTTGAAGGCTGCTGTGGCAAAATACCAGGGAGCGTTATTGTTGGCTGATACAAAGGGCCGATGTGGGAGAGCATGTGACACTGCCCAAGACTGCAGCCTCCTCCTACTCCCTGCCCTCCCTCCTGCACCTTGCAGGAAAAGTAAAAAATTCAATACAAGCTCCAAGGCAAGTTTTGTTCCGGCTCAATTTCTTAATACCAATTCCTACTGCCTCAGCAGCAAAAAGCTTGTTAATAATAATGAGGTTCTCACACCTTCCTGAAACCAATGCTGCAATTGCTTCAAGAGGTAGGCATGGCTTTCTGTGGCAAAATGAATTATGCAGCTGGATTAGAAGAATAGTCCCGAGCGTGAGGTGAATTGAAAGGTCTCTGTTGCACTTAGTCATGAGAGAACAGAACCAACAGCCAGGCAGAAGCAGAGCAAACCAGGAACTCAGGTTTCAGGGAAGCTGTCTGATCTGATTCCAGTATGCCCCATATAAAAGAAACACAGCAGTGTTGATATCACTGGTTTAATTACTGCCATAAGTCACTAAACAAATTCCATAAATTCTACACATTTTGATGCCACCAGACTTCAAAGGCCTGAAGTGGTCCATTTAAAATGGCTTTGGCTAGGATTTTTCACAGATCCTTGGAAAATTAGTCACCTGGCTGAACTTTGAAACAGCTTGGTATCATCTGACTCAAGATCCCAGCCAATGATTTGCAGAGGAATTCACATTCTCAGTTTTTTCTGCTGTAAGACAAGGACCAAAGGTCAGGAAACTGCCATGGAGCCCTGCTAGTAAACAGGGAAAACTGTTCTCTCAGGAACAGACTGGGAACTGTAGGGGACCTCTGGACCCATAAAGAAAGGTGTTTTATGTTTTTGCCTGGTGATAGGCAAGAAAGATGGCTGGGTGTGCATCACCTGCATTTTGTGGTGGTGGTGGGGGGCGCGGGGGGGTGCTTCTGTTCAAGGTACAGTGAGGTTTTCAGTTGGAAAGTAAGGATGGAGGAAATAGGGCATAGTACTTCAGCCCTATTATCAGTTTCAGGCAATCAAATGTCACAAGATATCTGTGAAATGAGAACTGGCAGGTAGACTTACGCAGCCCTGGTAGGTGCAGGTGCTGTATTCATTTCAGAGGCAGAATGACCCAAAGCCCTGGAGCAGCACAGACCTACTCTATGGCTGGGTTTTGCCAGCCCTGAAGAACAAGCAATGAAAGGGGAGAAAGGAAGTAGCAAAGGCTGGCACACCTGTCACGTTAGCCTTTCACTTCTCTAGTTGGAGATATGATGAAGGCTGTTGCCTCCTTTTCTGTGGCAAGACAAGGTAGACCTAGTAGCCATTGTTTACAACGGAATTGCTAGATCTTCCAGACATGGGACTCTTTGATTGACAACATGACTCTGTGCTTGCAATCCAGACCTTGCACTGGGGCAGAGCCACAGGCAGGGATGGCCAAGACCTAGCTGGGCCTGGGTTCAGTGACAGTTCACCTGTAAAGGAAGGAAAGGCCCCAGAACTGAGTGGGTAAGTCCATGAGGCAAAATGGTGCTGGCTTTGAAACGGTTTCCATAACCACTCAGCATTTTCTGATCTTTCCTTCCAGGGTTTAATCCTATGTCCTGTCTTTCCTGGCAGCAGTTAGGAGAACTGGTGGGGAAGATTCCTGTGCTGACTCCCATGCTCCTCCCTAAAACCATGGCTTAATCCTCCTCCAGTCTGCTGGCTTGGCATCTCTATTCTGGCAGTCTTTAGCCCTCATGCCAGCCAGATCAAACCCATCGCTTGGTGAAAGCTACAAGGGCTTGACGTCCATTTTCACGTCTGGCACCCACTCTGATATGACCATGACTCAATCTTCTCCAGCAGCGCTGTGAGGAGAGGAGCGTAGCTGCTGAAAGGATCAAGATACAATGTGCGTGGATAATACTTTCCTTGGAGCCATGGGACTGAAGTCTTCACTCACCCTACCCTAGCCCCACGTAGCCCTGAATTAGCAAACTCTACTCCTGGGCCGCCACTGATGTTGCTGAGCACAGAAATAGGATGCTGTCCTGTGAGATGTGGCAGGGGAGACAAGCAGTGGAGTAAGAACTGAGCTTTGGTCTCCCAAGTGGCATCCACAGCCCAGCCACCAGACTTTCTTTGACAGTATTTAAGGGTCCATCCTAAAGCCTACAGCACTTAGGCAGGTAGGGCTTTGAAGCTGCCACTCCCACAAAGTCTACCCCCACATGTGTCTGTTGGCAGGGGTAAATGGAAATTCGATTTTACACAGACATTCAGCCCCTTTCATTTTCAGCTTGGAGGCTTTAACAAACTACTTCACCATGGGCAGTGTCAGGAACAGCAGTCTCAGACTGGAGTGCATTTGAAAGAGCAGGGGCCCAATTGCTGTAGTCAGCTGCTCCAAGGCACAGCTGGGAAGTGACTGACCCCTTCTGGAGGGGAACTGGCTCATTCACACTCTCTGCCCTGGCCAGCTGCCACAAGCCAGGAAAAGGGACAGAAGACCTGTGTTTGGAGCCCCTCAATGTGCCTTACACAGCAGCATTCCCCATGGATATCAAGGTCTGCACTGGTCACTGCTGGATGCTCTTAATGTGTTTTCAAATCTACATGCTGCTTTCTTCAGCAGTTCTGTGTGAACAGAAATGCTGTTTTGGGTGCTGGGTTGATCTCTTTCAAGTTGTATGAAGTATTTGTGCTTCTACAATTGATTTTCTTCCCATTGTTTATCAAAGAAGGCATGATGTAACACACTACCTGGACAGCTGTTTTAACATCTGGGAGTTGTCAGCTTTTGTCTCAGCACTGTCAGAAGATGTTCAGGTCCTGTTGTCATAGCATATATGGATCTAATACAACCACAGATATCCAGTAAGTCTTTTTAAAAAAACAGTGGCAAAAGCTATTTGTTCTTGCAGGCATTGTCTGGCATCACCTGTATCTAAAGGATGGCAATGACTTGCAATTCATAACTTGAGGGGCTTCCAGTACCATTTTTGGACCTTCTGTGCCACTATCTGGTGTTAGAGAAGCACCTTAGGGTTATTTTAGAGATATTTTGGAAGATCCACTGCTTGAGTGGAACTGGATTAACTTTAAGGACTGATTAGGAGAAAGGTAAATAAAACAGAAACACTGAGAAGAGCAAGATGATTCCAGATGCGTGCTTTGCTTTGTTGATTTTATCACAGAACACTGACTGAGAAAGCAGTATATTACCAAGATTTGTTAATACAGTTAATCATAGGAAAAGCAGAGCTTCTTCATTGTGACCAGTTACAGTCCTGTTGTTCCTATGAAATAGTGGGGGAAGGAGGAGTGTGTCGTGCTCAGGTATTCACAGTGATCAAGTTGGATACCTCCCATTGGTGTTCTTGTTTGTATTCCTTCTTTGCAGAAAATGTCAGGTTTTGCATGTGAAATGATGGACTGGTGTAGAGCTGCTTTAAGTCAGGTCATTTCAGCCATTCAGTGCTGAGCGCTTTGTGCTTCTGGTGAACTCTCAGAAAATGGTAGAAATGCCCCAGAGCATGTACAGAATGAGATATTCACTGCTTCCCCTTCTGGAAATGGTCCAGGTTAATGAACTGAGGCCTGAGGAGGATGCAGGAAACCTCTGACACCAGTAGAGGGGCTTCCAACCACACTTCTGTATCAGAAATAGTGTGGCCAGCCAGAGCAGGGAGGTGATTGTTCCCCTGTATTCGGCACTGGTGAGGCTGCACCTCGAGTACTGTGTTCAGTTTTGGGCCACTCACTACAGGAAAGAGATTGAGGTGCCGGAGCGTGTCCAGAGAAGGGCAACCAAGTTGGTGAGGGGCCTGGAGCACAAGTCTTATGAGGAGCAGCTGAGGGAACTGGGGCTGTTTAGTCTGGAGAAGAGGAGGCTGAGGGGAGACCTTATAGCCCTTTATAACTACCTGAAAGGATGTTGTAGTGAGGTGGATGCTCGTCTCTTCTATCAAGTAACTACTGATAGGACGAGAGGAAATGGCCTTAAGTTGTGCCAGGGGAGGTTTAGATTGGATATTAGGAAAAATTTCTTTACTGAAAGGGTTGTCAGGCATTGGAACAGGCTGCCCAGGGAAGTGGTGGAGTCACCATCCCTGAAGGTGTTCAAAAAAACGTGTAAATAAGGCACTTCAGGACATGGTTTCATGGGCATACTGGTGTTGGGTTGATGGTTGGACTCGATGATCTTAAAGGTCTTTTCCAACCTAAAGGATTCCATGATTCTATGATTCTTTTCTCCTATGACAGGGACAAGGGCTGGTGCTGGGCAGATGCTGTAGCAGTCTGCAGCAGGTAGTGGCAGAGTTTCTCAGAGACCAGGGAAAGGAAAAGGTAGGAAGTTCCCTCACTGGCTGATTTACTGTTGTACACAGACAGCGAAGAAATACAGAAGAGGACGTAAGCAGGAAAACAATTTCCACCGTTGTTGAGATTTGCTGTAAGATGGGACACCGTGTGCTGTCCACTAGCTCTCATTGACAGTAGAAAGCAAAGAGCATCATCTCAGTCCAGCTAGTCCCTCAAACATGAAATGTCTTAAAAGAGTGAGAGACTTCAGGATTGGATGCTGTGTCTACATTTTGGTTATGATACCTGTAGAAGGCATGGGCAGTGTTTTCACAGTGTTTTCAAACTCTTCTCCTCCCAAGCACTTTTGAAGAATAGAACTGGGTGTTTGAAAAGTAAAACTGTTCTTTTTTTTTAATAAAGAAAAAGCATCCAAGACTCATGGCTTTGGGAAAAGCACCATTGATCACAGGGCATGAAACTGTAAGAGCTGCTGTGAATGAGAACTTCTGTTTCACGGAAGAGGCTGAGCAGGGTCCTGGTGCCAGCAAGGCACCAGGCAGGAACATGAAAGGGAGGAGGGGAAAAGCATTCCACAAAATCAAAAGATAAGGCAAAGAGAAGTGGCAGCAGCTGAGAACATACAGGCAGATGACAGAAAATGTAACAGGAGATTAATCTCATTTTCTCTCTAGTCAGAATGACTAATGCCTTATGCTCATAACTCAATCTGTAACTCCTGGAGGTGGCAAAGAACCACATTTCTTCCTTGTCTTAGTAATTTGCAGTCTTGTTTGCTGTATGACTAACTGTAAGAAGTAACCCCAAGCATCTGCTGCAAATGTACACCGTAAAACCTTCATTCTACTGAAATAACATAGGCATGATAAAGAATGGCAAGGAGGGGACACAGCTGAAAATAAGTCATGATATTAGAGCCCCAAGCAGCAAGTAAGTTTTGTGATTTTTTAAAGAAGCAAACAGAGGAGCTCAGCAAAAGAAGAAAGAGAAATGCAGGTTTATTATCTGGAGGTGAAGATAACTTCATTTTTATTGTGCACCATTTGATATGTCCAGCCAAGGAGTCAAGCATCATCTGCATGTTAGTCATAAGAACTGACAGTTCCTCATATGCATGAGTCCTGTGCTCCTCTTTGGAACACTCTCTGCACATGCCAGCTTTCAGGTATTCCACACTTTCTGCTATAAAACTCCTCTTACAGCAAAATACAGATTCTTGATCCAAACCCAATAGTGTTATTTTGGAGAGAGCTGAAGGAAATAATGATTTGCAGCACTTTGAATTTATTTGGGCATGGGAAAAAAACCAGAAATTATGTAGCACTTCTGTGCAAGGGATGCCTTGAATTTCCAGGTGTAAAAAGTGATTACGGAAGAAACAAATCATCTGACTGGCCTGAGAGTTCTGAATATTTCATTTCAAGATTTGGCTTTTGGGCAGAAGCATGCCTTATCTGCTTTGACAAAATACTTTGAAAGTGATGCAACCTCGAGAGCTAGGTGGGGTAGAGGGAGAGCAGCGAACTCAGAGCTTATTGCAGCTTTGATCTCAAGCTCAAAGCATCCTGCTGTGGGTGCTCCTAGCTGTTTCTCCGTGTGACTGTACTTTCTGTGCCACCTGGGGCCTGAACTCAAAGATTGCAGTAGCTTTGGACTAATACAAGACTAAAGAACTGGGTGGGGTTTTCAAAGTAAGCATTTTAGGGTCTGTCTCTGCACGGTGTCACCCTGTTCTCACAGCGGTGGGACTGCAGCACAGTAAACCAGAGATGAGTGCAAGGTGGATGTGGGTGGGTGGAGGAGGGACCCCACAGCCTGTGTCTCACTGCTGAGTGGAACAAGAGGTGAACCTGCTGCTTACTAGGGCTGGGGTGTTTTCTTAGAAAAGAAGCAGCCAGGATCATGGAGGGAGAGGGAAAAGTGGGGACAGCAACAAACTTTCCCGTGCCATGTGGCCCTGAATGTTTTCCCTCTCTGGAGGTGATATTGCAGGCAGGGAGAAAGAATAGTGCAGAAGCTGTGCGGGTTATGCTCATAACTGTGTTGCTCTCAATTTTCCAGAGCAATGGCTTTTGGCCATGTCTGACTTTTTAACATGAGCTGTGGACTGATCTGTCTTTCTGAAAAACTGGCTGGGTTTGGTAGTAACTAAACATTCCATTAGGAGCTGAATTTTTTTAAGCCCATGAGTCTGAACTAGCAGCTTATATTGAGACATTGATTTTTGAAGACACTCCTACAGCAGTGCAAGATGAATGAGATTCTGGTCACTGCTTTATCAGGTACCACTGGTGGTGGGTAAGCATAACCACCAACTGTGTAATCTTAAGGAGGCTCTAGTCAAAGGCTAGTCATGAAGGTGAAGAGTTACAGGTAGGAATCTGTCTTGAGTTAGGAGAACTCATTCCTTAGTGACTTCTTAATGCATGATTTCCTAGCCTTGATTACAAGGTTGCTTTCAAATGCAAAACACAGTTTAATGAAGCAGGTCAGGGATATGGAGACTAAACAGGGAGCCACAGTGCTCTTTAAAAAAAAGAATTCAGGCATATGCTTATTGCCTAAGGAAGGAAGTTATCCTTTCTTCAGAGATGGTCATAAACCCATTACCAAAACCTGATCTGATTATCCACTGCTATTTACATGTATCACATTGTCTTTATAGAAATAAAAAAAGCCCTTACAGTTTAGATCTAAATGCCTCAAATGTTGCTCTTGGATGAATTACCTAAGCCTTTAGTTTCAGTGGGCAGGACCTGAGCTTGTACAAAAGCTCTAATTGAAATAAGAGTATTTGTTTAATTTCAATTTGGTCACTGAACCAGGAAATCAACATAGTGGGACATGAGTACGTAATGCATGACATTGGGTGCAATGGTGTTATGTGGTAGGGGTAGGAAGATGCATGAAATCCCCCTGAAATTATTGGCATTTATACTGTGAAACAAATCTGTGCATAATTGCATAGGTTTTTAGAAGCAGGAAGAACAATTATTGTCATATACCTGAGCTGTTTCACACAGGCTTTATGATTTTACCCAGTGATTAGTGCACTCAAGCCAGTAATTTCAGGTGTGTAACACATCTGGAGTTCTGTGCATTTCTGTATATCCTTTCCTCAAGTAATGAACTCCAGCTGTCTACTTACATAGATAAAAGTATTTTTAAAGAGAGAAATTGAAAGTAAGTCAAATCAGAAGTGCAGCCAGACACACTTCCTGTGAGGCATGATTAAGCTATACTAGAAAGGGTAAGTTTAGGACACAGCTGCTGCTGTATAGTCTTGGTCTGAAAGTCTTTTCAGAGCTAGCCTCTAGAGATTTCAAGTGCCAGGAGGGACCTCCAGGACCCTGTAGTAAAACAAGCCTTGTTCTTTTAGTTGACTTGTGTTGGATTCTGGCCAAACTGTCGTGTTTGTAGATGTCATGGGACTTCAATGCTTTTGATCCAAATGGCTGAGCTCGTTTCTGTTGCTATGGGTGGTTAAAGTTTTAAACAGAAACAGAGGCATCCTTGCTCTCCTTCCCGGTCTTCTCCTTTCTTTGGCATCACAGATGAGTTTGAAGAAGGGCAGGATTCAACTTTTGAAAGATTGTGGTACCTTGCTCCACACATATGCATGCTGCTGAAAACAGGGCTTTGGAAATATCTTGTTCCCACAAAAAGGGAGGCTCTCTTGGAGAAGGACAGGAGCAGACATGCTGCTGGGCAAGGAGTGGCTAGTTACTGATGTGAATGCAAGCCCCAGCAAAACCAAATGAGAGCAGGAGGCAAATGTGGTGACCAGCCTGTCCAACTGGAACATTTCTTGGCGTGGAAAGGGGCTGGCTCATTGTGGAAAGGAAAGCTCTACCCACCATGCTGCAGTGTAGAGGAGCAGCAAGGTCCTGGTGTTCAAATGTGTTGAGCAGCCTGCTGCTGATTTCTAGGCCAAGCTTTGTTACTTGGTCTTTACAGAAAAGAATTTGGCTTGTTTTTAACGTGTATTAACACAACAGTCAGTAGGCTACATAGAAATGGGAGTCCATTGTCTGGGGAAGTTTCATGTGTGAAGTAAGTCTCTGCTCTGGGCAGCTTCGCGAACAGATAAAGAATTCAGAGGACATATCAAGGAAGAGGGGAACCACTTTGGTTTTTTCTACCTCTCTTGCCCCACCTGCCTCCTTGTGATTATTTAGGCTGAGAGGTGCTTCATTTACTGTAAATATAAGTTGAGGTCAAGAGGGAGTGGCCTCAACTAAGAAGAATCAGGATATGATTTCCACATTTCTCTGCAAATATACCAGACCTCAGAAGCTAGTTCTTTTCTTGATGTCATATTACACCAGCCTTCCTTTGCTCCCTCAACAAAGATATTCCAAACAGTAGCTGTGAGAATTTCCCATGTTATTACAGTTCAGTAGTTAAAGCTGAGGTCAGAAGGTGGAGAAACATAAGAGGTACAGCATATTAGGCGCTAGTGGTTTTGTACTAGAAAGGCTGGCACTGTTCATCCAGGTCCAGTTAGGTGTGGATGCATGTTTGTTCCTAAAAACCCAGATCCTAAGAATATAATGCAGATTTTTAAAGTGCATGGGGTCACGTTTTCAGAGCATCTCTGCTCCCACTTGCATGAAGACCAGCAACAGTGGCTTTTCTGCAGACCAGCAATGGGTCTTTCCACTTCAAGATCAAATTACTTGCACCCTTCTCAAAGCACATGCTTTAGGAGATTTGTTTATTCCTGTAACTTGGCACTAACTGTGCTTATTCTCCAAAAATTGAACAAGCTGTCCAATTGTCCTCCTTTTCCTCACACTCATTCCTGAGTATTTTCAACTGAACAAGAGATCACACTGAAGAACTGTGATCATGACGTGGTATATCCAGTTCAGCAGCTAAAATACCCCATTTGGGATCACCTATAAGATCACTGTGGAGAGATTATGCTGTGCTACCCTGTTAGAGTAAGGATAAGGTTTTCAGAGCTCGAGATCATGCAAAACCACACAGCCCAGCTTTGAGCACTTCCTGAACAAGGGCTGTTTGGGTGCAGAAGCCAAATGGGTGAGCAGTCTTTCCCTGCCTGTTTGGAGTGGAGCAAGCAGTTTGGAGCAGGCCTTTAAACTAGGAATACTGTGGAAGGGAGATTACAGCCCAAATTTAAATGGAGAAACAGTGGGCAATCATAGAATCATAGAATGGTTTGGGTTGCAAGGGACCTTAAAGATCATCCAGTTTCAATCCCCCTGCCATGGGCAGGGCCACCTTCCACTAGACAAGGGTGGAAAGAAAATAGTGCTGGGTGGCCAGAGCAAAAAAGACTTCAAGAATGGTGAAACAAGACAGAAGGGCTCACCTCCAGAGTGAGCAGATGCATGAAGTCTGGTAAATATGCAGGAGCAACTGGAAGTCTGCATGTGGTCGTTAAACAATAACATTGCTGGAACAACTGAGATGTGGAGGGACATCTCTCACTACCGGAGTGCTCTGATGCATCGGTACAAGCTCTTTAGGGGGAATGGACAGTGAAGACAAATGGGTTGCCTTCTATGTGAAGGAGCCACTTGGATGTGAGGGGCTCCTCTGTGGGATGGATGAGAGCTTATGGGTCAGACTCAGTGAAGAGGCCAATGAGGCTGATGCTGTGGTAGGACTGCATTATAGACTACCCAAACACAGTGGATATGAGGATGGGGCCTTCTTAAAGCAACTCAGGGAAGCCTCTGTATCACAGATCCTGGTTGCCACAGGGGACCTGGACCTCCCTGATGGCTGCTGAAAAGGCAACACAGTGTAATGCAAGCAGTCAAGAGGATTTCTGAAGAATGTCAGCAATAACTTCTTGATACAAGTACAGGACAGGCCAACCAAAGGTGGTGCATAGCTGACTCTGCTCTTCACTAGCAAGGAAGAGCTGGTTGGGAACATGATAATCATTGGCAGCCTAGGCTGTAGTTATTAAGAAATAGTGGAGTTCAAGACCATGAAGGGAGTGAGGAATGAGCACAGCAGACTGTAGAACTTGGACTTAACATGAACAGACTTCTCATTTTGGGGGGAAGCAGTAGCTGGGATCCCACTGGAGGAACCTCTGAAAGATAAAGCGGTACAAGAAAACTGTGAGGACTGTACAGCAGCCTCCAAGTGCAAGAGATGTCTCTTCTATTACTCAGAAAAATAAGAAAACACACCACGAGATAAGTGTGGCTAAGCCAGGAACTCATGGTGAAGCTCCAGTGCAGAAGAGGAGGGGATGCAGAAAGCAGGGACAGGCTGCAAAAGGAAAATTTGGAAGCATTGCCTGGGCATTACTGTTGGTGTCAGGAACGTTAAAGCTCAGGAGTTGAGACTGCCAAGGGAGTCAAGGGCAACAGGAAGAGTTTCTACCACTACACAAACAGTAAAAAGCTGAACAATGAAAATGTGGGCTTGCTGCTGAATGGGGAGGATGACTTAGTGACAGCAGAGAGAGATAAGGCCAAGACAGTGTGTACTGTGCCTCAGCTTTTGCCATCAAGGTCTCCTATGTCTCTGTGCTTAGAGACATTGTTCAAGGATGAGGAAAGCAACCAGCAGTGGATGAGGATGGACTTAGGGATTGATTGTGAGATCTGAACCTGCCCAAGTCCACGTGACCAGATAGGTGTTACCAAGAGTCCTGAGAGTATTGTTGCAAGGCCATGGAGATGGGGTAAGATCCCTGACAAGTGGAGAAAGACAGACAATGCACCCATCTTCAAAAAAGTCTAAAAGGACAATCCACAGAACTACAGCCCTGTCATTCTGACTTTGGTCTCTAGGTAAATTGGGGAGCAAGTCCTTGGGGAACATTTCTGGACACTTGAGGAAGAAGGTGGGGACTGTGAACAGCTAGCAAGGATAAATCATATCTGACCAACATGATTGCCTTCTATAATAAAATGACAATATTTGCAGACAAGGGGAGAGCAGTAGATGTCATTTACATCAACTTTAGCAAGGCTTTTGACACAGTCTTCTACTTCCTGAGGTCCTTTCCAACATGAACTATCTTGTGACGCTATGAAACAGGAGATTCCATTGGATGGGAATGGTTGAGTTTCAAAGCATGCAGCCTCAGTGCACCTCAGTGTATCAAGATTCAGTTTGCTTTTGGGCTGCAATAGGGAAGCATCAGATGACAGTAGCCACAGGATTGGTTTAGACATCCATCATCTGGATACCTGAAGTCAGTCTCCAGGGTGTTACAAAGCATCCATGTGCAAATACTATTCTTTTACAGTTTTTCACAATATAAAATTTGTCTAATGAACAGATGAAAGAAACAGACTGTGTTTAACCTACATGACAACTTTGAGAGGTGCATTTCTAATACATTTGATATGCTCTAATTATTTGGACATTAGGAAAAAACTGGCAACACATGCTGTTAATGAGGCATACTCATGAGAAAAGAGTCCCTTATTATCTCCTTCACTTTGTGATTCAAAAAGAGTGAAAAGATGTGAGAGGTTCTAATAGTTGAGGCAATATTCACGTGGAGAAGGGGGACTTGATACAAGGGTTCTCCAACACCACCACCCTTCACCCTCTCTTGACATGTGATGTTCACATAGCGATGCTGTGATAAGTAGAAATTAATCTGTTATTACAGCATCAAAAATCTGTAATAATACATAACTATCAATAGCTTTTCCTGTTACAGATCTTACCTTCTATGATAGGGGACTGAATCAGTAGAAACTGGTCTGCTTAAAGCTAGTGGACTGGGCATAGGCAAGTGCATTCCTTCACTAATTCCAAATGGCTTTTTTTATGTATTACACAGAGCAAAATTGTGTGAAGACTGGTCCAAGATGGTTTGTGCCTCCTTCCTACACACGAAGTTTCTCTTAAAATTGTATCTGCCTCTGTGGAGTCCTAAGTATATGTTCAGGGAGAGGTTTTTGTTAGTTTTCTGGAAGCTCCTGTGTGACTCAGAGGCAAGAGTCCTGCTGACTTTCAATAAGATGATGAAGTTATTTGGAGGCTTTCAGAAACTCTTGCTTATGGGAGTTGCTGCCCTTAGTGTTGCATAGTCACCCTCCTTCCCCAGAGTTATGTCTGATGTTTTAATCCTTGAAGTGAGATAATGAGGTTGTCTAAGTAAAAGCTCTTTTGTCCTATTCATGATATAACTTGTGTGAGGCTTTAATTATACAATGGTGAGGTGTACCTTCCATCAGCACCTAAATATATCGTTGAATAGTTTGTTTGTTTCTACTGTCTGGAATGTGTACGTCAGTCATGACTTGTATGCAAAGATAGACCTTAGCTCAGGAGATGGTAATTAAACAGGTTCTGAGTTTTCCTGTGGTGTTCATACTTCTTTATTTTGTAAACCAGAACAGATTTATTTTCTCTACCCTGCTATAAGGTCAGGGAATAATGTTTTCTCCAGTTTACAGTTGAGAAACTGAGGGCCCATGAGATCAAGGTAAAGGGATGGTCCTGTGAGAAGAGAGGATGTAACAATGCCTGTCTGGCCCATGTTCCCAACATGATAATCTGTCCCATAGTTTTCAGCACATGTTAAAAATGCTCCAGTGATATATCTGAATTTTGACTGTAGTATCCTGTGTTGCTCTTGGGGTAGAGAGAAGAGTAGAAGGTGGCAGGCAGGGAACAGATGCATAACAGCAGGGAGGGTGGGTGATGCGGAAGAATAAAACATGAATTTTCTCCAGCCAGCAACACCGAGATCTTCAAAAGCTCTCTGTGCACACAGCTTCATCCAAAGTGCTGTTGAAGGGACTTTATGGACAGGTTCAATGAATCTAGAGCCAGGGCTCTGTCTATCCCAGTCTCCCACTCATGCCTGTGCACTGGTGGTGTTGGCTTTGTGCTTTGCCTACCCAAACCTCCATGCCGTGTGTTGGTTTTGTGTCCCCTCAGTCCTTGCAGTTACCAGATAACTGATATTTCCAGAGCCTTTTTGTATCCCTCATGTAGGTTCTTTTCATACATGCAAACAGTAAAGCCCAGACAGAGATTTATTCCTGACATTACTGAAATGCAAAACTATAGTAACAAAAAGAGTCAGTTCTCAAATAGGCTTTGGACAACTCTTGAGAATCATCATATATTGTGCACAGAGCAGAGAAAATCAACTTACCTATTAGTGGGACTGAGTCAGAAGTTGCAGGCATGATCTCAGCCACAAGCAGCATGAATACAGTCAGGGAAAGCAGGACAGTGATACCTGCAGGGAGTGAACATGGAGGGGAAGGATAAGGAGCATGAACTCTGCAGCTGCTCCTCTGATGTCTTTGCTGTTAAATATAACCTTGTCCTAATCTATGGCTAAGCCAAACCCATGACTTCATGTCTGTCAGTGCAGATGAGAACTTCCACAACGGGAGAGTATTTTCAGATGCAACTTTATCTGCTGTCTTTTCACTTTTCTCAATTACACCCAAACCTTTGCTCCTCTTAAATTAATGGAGAAATCTTTCCTGCCGAGTGAAATGAAGCTTGCAGAACTGGTAAACTACATTGCTTTTCCAAAACATAGCGCAAACAAAGCCCAGATGGTTATTAAGTGCTAGGAGAGATTTGCACAGACATGAGTCTAGTTTTTGGTTATTGCATATTATATAACACCCCGTAAAGAGCTGTAGTCTGTTTTTAAGAATCTCTTTGTTCTATCTGGAAAGACTGTTGCTAAACCTAACTGCCCTGGTACTGAGAAATCATAAGATTGATACAGGAGCATTATCTCCTATTTTTGTGTTAACATCGTACTTCAGCTTAAATAACGCTTTTCCTTGTCTCCATCCTATCTTTCATAGACAGCATTTGTATCCCCCATAGCCTGTGTTTTACTTCTTGTAAGACAGGCTGCTCAGATTCCTGATTGTTCTACTAACACTGAGGGCACTTCATATGATTTAAAGGTCTCTATCCTGTTTGGAATGGTGCACAATTAACTCTTAGGGTCTCATCTGGGCCAGCCTTGTGTATTTCCAACTCTCCCCTGTCTTCTCTTGGAAACACCCTTCCTGTCTCTATTGACACACAAAATGGTAAACCTCATTTAGCCCTTCCTTGGCTGTTACTGCTTTGCGTTCGGGGGGGACTCATGGCTTGGTGGTTTGGGAGCTGAACTTGGAAGGTGAAAATCCAATGCCCAGCTGCTGCTGCCTACAGCCCTTCACTCTCTATGTCTTAGTAAGTCCTATCTGAAAAACAGAGTTAATCAGCTGTGAAATGCATTGAGACATACTAAAGAACAGAACAACAGGGATGACAGAGTACTCTCACTGCTGCCTGTGCCAGCAACAAGTTCTACCTCATCCCAGGGTAAAATCCAAAAGATTTGAGAAGTATTTAGCACAGGTTATGTGAATGCCATACAGAAAGCTGTTACCCTGGCTTCTGCAACCAAACAAGTGCTTCTATTGCTCCTCCAGGGAAATCTTTATTTATCAAGTGCCATGAGATATTTATTTTCCATTTTATAGGAAGTGCTTACAAAAGAAATTAATTCTTTAGCACTTACCTAAAGAAATCTTCTCCCCTGAATCAGCTGGCAAAAGGAAAACAAGCAGTGCCAAGCCAGATATGAGAACGCAGGGAATAAGTAAGTTCAAGCCATAGTAGAGGGTGCGTCGGCGCATGGTGATGGTGTACGTCACATCTGGGTATGGTTCTTTACAGCATTCATAGTACATCTCATTCCTCTTTCCTGGGACACCTGCAGAGAGGAAGATCAGAGCAGTGGGGAGAGGTGCAGGACTCCTGGGTGACCCCTCAGAATGGGCCAAGAACTAAAAATTTATGAGACAATGTGTGGCACCTCCGCCACACATTGTTTGTTGAAGAGCGCTTTGAAGTGTACTGTGGCAATTGATAAGGGAGAAAAGACACCCCCAAATCAGTTACCAGGCAAAAGTAATTTTCTGACACTTGTGGCCAATAATGCACACATGGATGAATAAAGGGGACAAGGACAATATGCTTCAGTTCAATGTTGTTTGAAAGCTGAAATACATCACTACAGGGTTAAATGAGCCAAGGTAACTTTAGTGTGTCAGTGTCTTCAGCAATGTCTGAGGCGACAGTGCAAGATGTCTGCTGTTCCTAGTTCACCTTCTGTGTTTTCTAGGGTTTATTTTCATGCCGTCTGAGTCATTAGAACCTGGCTTAGCCAAGGAAGCTCATCTGAGCCAGATCAAGACTGTTTGGAGCATCTGAACCTCAATAAGAAAAGATTTGCAAGCAGTGGCCAAAGATTAACTCAGTAAAAAATACATTCTGCCTTCCTGCATCCAGGGAATGGTGACAAAAAGCTGACATCATGTTCTCTAGCCCATGCAGAAGATCTGTGTGACAAGTATCACCAGTTCTTACTTTTCTATCATTCTCTTATACATATTTGATTTTTTTTTTGTCAGGAAAAACAAAGAGGATGTGGCTTAATTTTAAAAAGGGGTGTCAAGTTAAGCTTAAAGCCTGTCATATCTGAAGGTTAAGAGACATAGTAGTCCAATATAGCTGTACTGCAGGGTTGGCCATGGTGACCCAGCTGCAGTAGACTGTCTGAGATACTGCATGGCAGGGACTGCAGCAGCACAGGACATGTCAGGGGAGCTGGAAGAACTCAGCACCTTGTATCTTGCAGGCCACCATTGCTCACCTCTGTTTTTTTTCTGTGCACATGACAGATGCGACAATATGTATGTTTTGGCAGAAGCGTGGCAAAGTCTCCATTAAGGATATGGCCACAGCTTGCCTGAGGTGTTACTTAAAGCTTTTGCTGTATGGCCTAGATAAGGGCCTGTTTTGTCCACCCCTGGTCATGGTTGATGACAGATAAACCACAGGCCAGTCTCTTAACCAGATATGAAAAGTTATTGGACAGAAATAACCACTGTAAAGGAGCACTGTCAGTAGTGCTCTGAAATAGATGGACTTTAGGAGGACTTCCCTATGGAGTCCTTCAGATTCTCATGAACCATTACGTTTCTTACTGTATTATTTCTCAGATGCCCTGAATGATAAAACTACTGCATGCAGTTGGTTAGTGACAGTTATTTCCTTTTCTGCATATCCAGACCAGAAGATGAAATGTCTCTTCTGCAAGCTCTCCTTAGGGTGGTCTAAGCTCTATCAATTTACATAGCATTGCTTCTGACTTACAGCTACATAAATGAGTTCAAAATAACTCACAAAATCTCACTCTGAATAACTAGTTCTGGACATAGATTTATCTTTTAAAAATACAGGTATCTTCCAAAGCACAGAAGAGAAGAGAGACATACTGAACTGCAGTTATTCACAGTTATTATGAACTGGTAGACAGTTTGATGGTTTTCTGGGTGAGAGAGATTCATCTCTGAAAAGCTCATTCCAGTTTTGCTGAAATAGTGGGTTTTACACTGATCAATTTTGGCCTGATGTGTTAGAGTAGATGTGACAGTAGTGTTCCGTGCACCTACATGAGACACATCCAAGTTTAGTACTGACAAACTGCTCGGATGCTTTGGGACCAGTAGATTTCTTTTATGTGCACAGTTGCAGACAATTGCTTCAGAACACAGTGTTTTCAGACACAGTTCAATGAGTGCGGCTGAAAGGTTGTCTCTGAGCTGTGAGGTTGGGGTTTTTTTCTGCTTCTTACATAGAAACTTTTAATTTCTGTATTTCATGTCCCAGTGGGATTGATCATTTTCTATATTTTTGGGGTTTGCCTTTGAAAATTAGACTAGTGAAAATTTTTAGGCCAGATGATTTACCCACTAAATCCCATTCTCCATTTGAGATGTAGTTGGAAATATCAGCCTCAAGCATCTGCAGGTCAATCAACCAGCCACTGTGAGTCCAGGAGCCAAACTTCAAATCACACTTCTGCACATCAAAGGGGAACCAGCGGACGTCAATGTAACATGTACTCTTCAAAATGCCTATGGAGAGAAAACAGTCAGAATCAAGCATTTGCAGGGTGCCATTCACCTCTACCCTTATCTGTCCAATCAATTGTGAGCAACTTTCTTCTCCAAAACTCTGTGTGATGTAGTCATGGGGTAACCAAACAAGTGGTGCAGGTGGAACATGTTGCCATGAGTGGAATAACTTCCCTTCCTGGGGCACCAGTGAAGATCCTTCTCTCTTTCACTGCATCCTTGAGGTAGGTTGCCCAGGACAGTCTGGCCACCCAGGAGCAGCCCAGCCTGTCTCCTAGTGCTGGCTGGCCCCACCAGATCACAGGCAGTGCTGCAGGGCCTGACAGGATGTAGAGTACATAGATGTCCATGCACTGTGGCTGGAGGTACTGTGACAAGCTCTTTGAAAGGAGTTCTTTGTCAGGCCCTGCATTAGACCCACAAACCCTTGAAAATACATTATTATGCTAAACCTTGCATGGTGCTGGCCATTATCTTCTGTATGTTAACCTGGGCCTTGAATTTTACTCTGGATGTGTCTAGTCCGCTATCATTATTTCATGTGAGATTTTCAGCAGTTTAAGAGATTAATACTTGTATATTATTGCAAACTAATTATTTCCTCTTTTTTGTTATTCAGCTGAGAAAAGAAAAAAAACAATCTAATGGATGCTCCAAACCTTTTTTTCTTGGGGCCATAGCTGTGGCTGTGGGGCTTCCCCAGCTGTCCAGCAGCATGGAGGGCTTGGAGAGTGGGGAAGATGACCTGCGCAGCCTGCATCACTGGCAGCTGGTGGTGAAGCGTACAGGTCATCCCCGCAAACCCTTATTCCCATGGGCCTTCGGCTTTGCAGCCTTCACCTTACCTCACCAGCTCACTGCATGCTGTCCAGTTCGGAAGCACTATGTGAAGGAGAGGCAGCTTCTGCTTCACTGGAAAATTATCTCCAATACTGCACTTAGACTACCTGTTTGCAGTAATTGTTTCTGTGTGCTCCCTAAAACACCAGCTAATGTGAATCCCAGCTCTGAGTCACCTAACTGAGCAGAGTTTGGTGTTTTGCAGTAAGTTCTTGAGCTATGCGTTTTGAAGATAATATCCCCAAAACAGAGATCCTTGGTTACTGTCTTTGCCTGCTGCTGTGAAGGCTGAGGGCATTGTGGCATAACCATGTGTGCAAGACCATGTCCCTGCACAAACACTGCTTCTCTGGGGTGGCTGGGTTCCCTTAATCTGTCCCTTTACATTCAGGGATGTCTGACTGCCACCATCATGGCCATTTTTGGATGGGCTACATGGAGGCTTTTCTCCCAGTTTTTCCTTAATCCTGGCTCTGCTCCTTTCCTTAACAGCAGACAGCTGTCCCCTTCTTGTCCTTTCTCTCTCCTCCTCCACCTATCTTTTTTCTCTAATGGAGAGCAGCAGTGAGTACAGCCTGCTCTCCAGAGTCATGGGAAATAAAACTTTCATGAAGCTTTGGAAACACCATCTTTTCCACTTTTTCATGCTTTCCAGTGTCTTGATTAATCTAGCTGCTTCTGTGAGCCCTTGTTGCCAGTCAGTAGCCTGATTATCAACTTTTTCCTTCTAAAATTTTGCAAAGTAGTTTGGTAGCAGTTAAATCCCTGTAACAAAGGATTTCTTGTGCTTTACAGAAGAGATTTCTGTTATCACTTTTTCTCTCTTTACTCTTTCCTTGGGTTCTTGAGTAACCAATTGACTATGGAGTTTGTAGATCACCAAGAGATGAGCAGGACACCAGATCTGCCCATATAGGTACCCTCTGCATCACCTCCCTACTTGGAGGGATGGAGAAGGCTCTGCTCTGGTACATGCCAATTTTATTCCTTTCTCATGTTGCTCCCTGGAGAGCAACATTACCCATGGGTCAACCACAGGGATGCTTTAAGTGGTCTCAGGGATAGGGATCAACAGAGGACCAGCTATCAGGGGAGACCCATTTGTTCCCTGGTGGGCTGTGTGGACATGCTTGGGGTAAGTCTGCCAGCAGCTATGGCAAAAAGTTTGGGCATTTCTTGTCCACCACAGTGAGCACCTGTGGAGATAGCATGGGTATTTACTGATAGGTCCTGGCTGCTGGCCCTACAGGCACTGAAGCAGCAATACAGCTGGAAAGCAGGCTGAGACTTGGGTCTGGCTGGCTGGGACCGGACTCAGTTTGTCCTTTCACCTGGAGCTGTAGCCTCAGCCTGGCAGGGAGGACTTCACTGCAGAGGGAGTGCTGCTCTTGGATTCTCCTGTGGTCACACGCCTCTCTACTCTCAAGAAAGAGCTAATTGGATTGCACATGAAATGTGATGTGAGGATGCACACCACCTTGTTTTAGACGACACCTCAGCTGGGCCTCTGAATGTTCTAAGCAAACTGCTCAGGAGACTGATTTACTGATTTGTGAAGTGGAAGTACGCCACTAATAATGGACTTAATTATTTCAGTGAGTCTGTCCCATAGTTACACAGCTTGCAAAATTTCCACAGACTGGTTCTAAACACCTTGATTTCATTCATGAACGAAAACTGCTTGTACTTATTTGACTTAAAGCAAACAAATGCTCTCTGTGCCCTACCTGGAGGAATATATTGGCAGGATCCAGAGTAATTCACCAGCACATTTGTGTGAAATGTCGCATCAAATCTTTCATCCGCACTATAACACAGTATAAACAAAACAAAGAAAAAGCAAACTGATGTTTGAGGTAAGATGTAGTAACTGTCAACATAAAAATAATCTTTTGGCTGAATTTAATGCACAGAATGTCTGAGTTAAGGCCCTACACCTGGATGAAGAGTCCACCCTCAATCACTATCTTGGCTTCTCATAGACACTGTTGGCCTGCACCTAGGCATGCTGGCTGCACGCTGCAATCTCCTCAAAGAAGTGAGAGGCAGAGCTGTTGGATGTCTCAGAGCAAAGGCAGAGGTGAAAGGAGCAAAAGCATCACAGTAGCTGTACCCAAAGACCGGACAGTCAGGACAATGAGGCTTTTCTGGGGCTGCTGTCAGAATCAAGCAGGTCACAGTGTAAATCAAGATATCTGTTACCCAGATATCTGTTGTAAGAGTAATGGTGGCCTGAGGCAACAATTCTGCAGTCTCTTAGAATGCAGAGGGGCCAAGGGTTTGCTTCAAGCAATGGAGGAAGGCACTGGGGAGAAGTTCTTTTAGATTTAGGGCTTGTAGGAGGAGATTCATTGAGACTCTGTGAGCAGAAACTAGTTGAAAGGGATCAAGAAAAGAGAATGTCTTTAAGATTCCAGCAATTCCGAGAAAAATAAGGGAGTAATGAGCTGGGTGAGGACAAGAATTCTTCAAGGGAGCAGGCCTGGGGTCTTGCTCCAGAGGGTCTCTTGGGAAGAGATTAACTATGGAGGGTTCCCCTGGCTGATGCTGTAGAGCCTTGCCTGTCACAGCTATGTGCAGGTCTGTGTTGCACGACTACACCATCTTACACACCCTGTCTCACAACTAGATGTGGAAAATTCAGAACCTCCGCTCTTCCTGTGACTTGTTCTTTACTCAGGTCTGAGTCCTCAGTCCTTAGTATTGTCCCCAGCACAAAACAAAGGGGAAAAAACTGAGAAGGCTAAGTGCAGATTGAGTATTAACTGTCAAAGGACATAAAAGGCAGCAAGAAGGGTTTTTATAAATGCAAGGAAACAAGGAAAAGACGAAGGACCAGGTAGATCCATTACTTGCTGTGGACAGAAAGGAAACAACAGGGTGCAGAGAACTGCAGTATCCTGCACCCTCTGTGCTTCACTCTTCACAAACTGTGGCTCACCACAGTTAATTCTCACACAGTGGCAGAAGACCAGGGCAGAATAAGGGAGGAACAGGTTAAAGAAGTGTAGATAAGACAGATTCCAGTTGGCAGGGCTGATGAAATTTACTCGTGAGAACTGAAGGTACCAGCTGAAATACTCTCTGAAGCATTAACAATTATCCCTGAGAGCTCATAGAGGACTGTGAAGGGCTTGGTGAATTAGGGAAGATCAAAGAGAATTCTGTTGTGTTTTTTGTAAAGGTGAAATTATAGACACATCAACCTAACTTCAAAGATAATGAGGTGGAAACAGCTGGCATAGATTTGTCAAGGGCCAACGGCATAAAATCAATCTAATTTTCTTACTGACTAACTGAGTAAGAGGAGGCAGGTGAGGTATCTGAACTTCAGAAAGCATTTGCCACATCATGTTCTTATGAACAAGGTACAGTAATATAGCCCAGGCTATAAGCCTCCTTTTTAGAGACTGAAAAGGAATAAAGAGACTGTGAGGAGTAAAGCTGAGGTAAAGAAGAACACTTAAACAATCCTGGTCACTCCAAGACTCCTTCAGATATCTTCTAGTGAGGGCTTAGAATGGAAAATGGATCTTGGGGCACTGGGGAAACCAACAGAATGAAATTCAATCTAGATTATTAGAAAGTATTACCCTTAAAAATGTCAGTGAAAGACAGATCAGTGAAAATCTAGTAAGACAGCAAGGCTGAAGTACATTGTCTGGAGTTTGTGATAGATCAAAAAATAAGTCCAAGGCTAAGGTGTTAGTCAGAGCAAACCAAAAATCCCCTCCTCCTGGAAAGCATTAAGGAAACATCTGTCTAAATAGCTTCCACTCCATTCAACACTGCAGAAGTGCTGGCTAGAGAGCTGGATTCAGCTCTGGAGGAGGAAAAACAGATTAAAGAGTGTTCAGATGGGAAAAGGAATGATGAAGAGGTTTATAAAATATGAGTGATGAGGAAAGCGAGAAGAAAATCTGTTTAGTTCAGGCAGGAACACTATGGCAGAGACATGATGATCATCTTCCAGGAGAGTCATGGTAATTATAAGGAGAATATGGATTGTTTTCTCTCTGCATTCACTGGGAAATGATAAGAAGGCATCTGCAGAACTACAGCAAGGGAGACTTAGATTGGCTAGTAGAAAAATCTATTAGCTGGCACTTGTTTGCTTTTATTGTTACTGTTTCAAGAGTAAGAGCCAAATCCCCAGATGGCAAAAGCCCCATAATATCAGTGAAGTGTGGCTGATTTCCAGCACCTAATGCTCTAGTTCTAGGCTCCCACCGGCTGTTGCACATCTTGCTTACCTGTTATACAGAAGAATGTCTGGTACCCAAATCTGGTTGGCTGGAAATCGCAAGTTCTGCACCCCTGGATATTCATACTGATCCCAAGACAAGTAAACGTCAACCCAGTACTGTTGGCAAATACACACATCAGATTATATGAGCTGGTAAAAGTCTTCTAAGTTGTCTGCAATATTATGGGAGCAGAATGGATTTTGCCAGTAGCAATAACAGAAGTATGATAATAGTTTAATGCTCAGCTTTAATTATTAAGAAAGGTTGGCATATATACTGAGGGATCCAGAGTGTGATGACTGAATGCTGTGAGCTGTATTTTAATTTAGTGTCTAATCTCTTCACCTTGTGGCCTGAAGCCAGGCATCCCAAACCTTTTCTGGTGGGCTGGCAGAAACACTGGCAGTAGGCACCTCCATGAGGCATGCTGGTTCTAAGCTGAGGTGGTTTGAATGACTTGGGTATCATCAGTGGTATGTGGACCACGGTCTGAGAGTCCCTGTTTGGTGGAAACAATTTAATCTGTTACAAAGCTTGGGTGATTCTTTTAATAACCACCTTGCTATGAGAGGCAGGCAAGTGAACTTGAATATCCCAAGGGGTTGCTTCTGATTCCCTCTCCTCCACCTCAACACAAATAATTAATTCAAGAAAGGTGCAGGCACAGCTTTTGTGCTGAACCTGGTGACTTAGAGCAAAGCTCTGTGGGTGGGCTGCAAGGGAAACAGTTATCGGTGCTATAACTGAATAACCCCTCTGCAAGGGACAGGACACCCACAGGCTCTGTCCTAACAATCCTGTAGTCCTATAGGTTGGTCTGGGTTAGTTTTTGCAGTAGAAAACAACTAATTTCTGCTGCAAATCCTAGCAGGTAGCTGAGGAAGAAACAGCCCGTTCAGCTGCACCCATTAACATGAGGTAGTGTTTGGCTGCTAAAATCAAAGCAGAATTGGTTCAATCATTCAAGTCTCCCACAGCTTCTTCCCTGCAGAGCTGCATCTTTACTAAGCACAAGTCATTAAAGAGATCGGTTTACACACTGTAAGAAAACACTGTATCTCTTGCTGTATGCAGTAAGCAGCAGACCTGACAGGAAAGTCCCTCCCCCAAAGCCCTCAGTGAAGATCAGTCTTGCTTATCCTGCATGACCAGTGCAAGTCACTCCTCAGCTGGAGCAGGTTGCAGAAGAAGGAGGAGGAAGGTTTATGGATGAGGTTTGTAAAGCACAAGGGAAGGCAATGTTCCCACTGACATGCGTGGGCACTGCCAGCAGCAGCACTGCAGCATAGGGCTGCTTGCAGTCCCTGGCTACCACACCACCCAGACCAAGTAGTCTCCACATGGTCCAGCATAGCTGCATCACTTCTGTGTTTGGGGGCAAGTGCAGGGGTTCTTTGTGCCCTGCCTTCCACAGGGGCACCCCTGGCTCATTGTTTCAGACAGAGGTGGGGATTTTCCCAGAAGCCATGAGTGCAGGGGAGCCCAGATCTTACTGGGTGTCTGGCTCCTTCACAACAACCCCCACCACTGGCCTTGGTGAGGACCTTGAACCCATTGAAGAATCTCTCCTTCAGCTACAGTAAGACCCTAACTTTTGGCTGTTACTAGGTCCCTACATCCACTGGCCTAACAACACAGTTGTTGTCACCCTTCAAAGGTCAACAGGTCTGCTCAGAGAATTAATGTAGTCTCCTGTGTTTCATTTTCAATGTTAAAAGGAGCACTAGAGAAATTTCAAAGGGCTCAAAATGCCTGCTTGTTTCACATTATAGACAAGTTAAAAGACAGGAGTCTTGCTTTTCAGCTAAGAAATCACATTCAGTAGTTTGCTATTAGAAAAGATTTTTTTTTCTTGACACAGGTTACTCACCATCTGCAGCCAAGCATTTGTGATCAACACTTGATTCTTCTCGTCCTTTCAACAAAAGCAGGAAGAAAAGGGAAGAGAAGAGAAAAAGAGATGAGACTCAAAGTACAGTTTGATTACAGATGGAAGAGTTTCTGTTTCTTTTAGAAAACCCAGACTCTTGGGGTAAATAAACACAAACTATGGAGTAGATTGTGAGCTCAGTGCAAAACCACTGAACTATGTTATATGGCCCAGACTCTCATCTATCTTTTAAACCTACAGACCTCCTGCATTTATCATAACTGATCAACAACAAAAGTGAACATAATAGATAATCACTCTTATTTTGCTGGGCACAGACATCTTACCAAAAGCACAAGTTTTTTCTTCTAGCTAGTTGGTCAAAACAAGATGATTTCCAGTACCACACAGCATGCAGTAGTTGGAGAGATTTTATGTTGTATTTGCTGCCACTGCAGAACAATGGTGAAATGGTGCTGCCAGTGCTGTTCCTCTGGAGTGTCGGCATTATGTAGCTTAGCTCTGGCTGAAAGGGAAGGAATGGCTGTGGGCAAATGCTAGCACATGGCAAAAGGACACAAATGCTGCCTGAGAGGGAGCTCATGTGGTGCCTACACAGAGCAGGAGTCTGTAGGTTCAAACACCTGCATGCTGAGGCCACAGGGAAGAAGCTTTGACTTACAACAGAAACAAAGAAGCCCTCACCTAGCTGGTCTCCAAGTGCTTTAAGCAGCCACAGGGTGCCCAGCATGCTGCAGTTAGCCTGCAGGTGCAGGACCCTATGGTGTTACTGCCACAGAGAGGATGGAGAAGCAGGGCTGCAGATTTACTGTGGTGCAGATACTCAGATCCACACCCCTGCCTGGCACAGCTCCAGATACCACCACAGGCATGCCCTGCACTTCCCAGGAGCTGTGGCTGAGGTACTCAGTGGGGCTGGCTCACTGTATGCCCGGCTGTCTCCACACCGTGGGGAGGTGTTTCTTCTTCCTCAGAGCATCACCTGTGTTCAACTCTTACCTCTCCAGAGAGCACCTAGCTTTGACTGAGGTGCATCCTGAAGCTTGCTTTTGATACTGTAGCTGGGGGCAGGCCTGACTAATGCAGCCACATTCTTGGCCAAGAGGCATACCAGGAAGAAACACTTTCCTTCTCTGATTCAGCTCAGCTCTCTTGGGCACATGTTGGAAGGCACAGCTTTGGCCTGGCCCAGGTGACTCACTTGTCCACAGCAAAAAGTGGAATACCTTCAACCTGTTTTGTCCTGGATTGCCACACTATGGTGCATTGACTTGACTCCTGTTCCTACAGATAAGTTGAAATAAACTATGATTTGGGCCTCTGAAACACCTCTCTTCTTTAATTAGAGGCAAAATTTTTGTTTGATTGTTTTCTTTGCATTCTTCCACAGACAAGGGGAAACATAGCACTCATGCAGAGACCAAAGATTAGCTACATTACAGAGAAGATAAAGACATCTCTGAAGGACAGAGGTCTGATGTTTTAGCATCAAAGCTGCCATGAAACTCTGCAGCAAACCCTGCGAGCTGCAGCCCATCATTGCTGGACTGCAGTGATCAAACCACAACACAGAAGTATGGGAACATGGAGGCACCAACAGGATGCAAACACTCATGGCAATTATGCTGTAAGAACAGCCAGACAGGGAGCTTCACCAAGACACAAGATGATGTGTTGGCTTATGTCCTGGGTTCAGCTGGGATAGAGTTAATTTTTACAGGAACCTGGGAGGTGGGGGGCATAGCCGGGGCAGCTGACCTGAACTAGCCAAGGAGCTATTCCATACCATGTGACATCATGCTCAGTATATAAATGGGGAGCGGGCTGGGGGGAGCTCTCTCGACTTTCTTTCGGTGGGAGAGTGGTGGAGCGTCGGGTTCCGGGTGGTGAGCAGTTGCACTGTGCATCACTCTTTTTGTATACTCTTTCATTAGTACCGTTGTTGTTGTTGTAATTTTTTTTTGTGTTGTCCCAGTAAACTGCCTTTATCTCAACCCTCGAGGTTCCAGGTTTTTTTTCTTTTCTCTCCACCGTCTCCTCCCCATCCCACCGGAGGGGGGCAGGAGGACTGAGCGAGCGGCTGCGTGGTCCTTTGTTACCGGCTGGGCTGAAGCCACGACAGCTTAGCAAATTTCTAAGGAGAATCTCCACTGCCTACCCATGGGTCCAGGCTCAGGCTGTCTCCTGATCAAGTTACTTCCCAGGCTCCTGATGATAACTAGCTCCTCTGGAAGGCTGAGCTACCTAGCTATGTGTCTCTGTGTGTGTTCATGCCCTAAGAAGCACATATGGTTGTCTGCAGTGTTTGGAGTAGGAATGTTGCACTTGCAACTGCTGTGGCAGGCATTTAAACCTTACAATGTATCCTGGGCATGCAGGCCCTCCCTGGATATGTCCTCAATGTAGAAGACGAGTTAGCATGTGCTGGCCATTTTCCTCCATGCCAAATGTCTATCTGACTACCACCTCTCCTGCTCCACATGAGTCCATGCCACTTGTACTGTTCATTGGCATCCAAAAAGCCTGGTCTCCAATACCACAAGTTAAACCACAGTCCTGAAGTAGCCTGGGCTTTTTGATTCACTCTGATCCTAAATTACACTATTTTTTTGCAGTACTTATTGGCTAACAAGGCAGCAAAGCCAAAACTGCCTTATTCAAACACCAGTCTGCTCACCTCCAGTTAAGTTCATGCTCTTGTTCCTCCCCTCCTCCCCTCCAGAGCTAGCCTCACAGTATATATGCAAAGAATCTACCACAGACACATCAGAAAAGATGTGAGCTGCTCAAAAGCAAACTGCATCATCTCACACTGAGCTGCATCACTAGGTGTGTGCTTTCTTCTGTGAGGCCTCTGGGTTTACTTCTCTTTTGTCCCATGCAGGAACTGCAGACTCTCCGGCTAACTCATGAAGCAGAATTGCATGGAGAAGCCTCCTAATTACTAATTCCCCAGCACACAGGATACTGGACCACTGGTACTGCTGAACCCTCAGCATGAACCTTGTCTGTGTCATGATGTCCTCTCTTCTCTCACTTGGGTTGTTGGAGCTGCAGAAACACCCCAACCTAGAAAAGGAGACATCAGTGATCGGGAGGATTCCTGGTTGTTTTGGCACTGTGGGCAGAGTTATCCTCTACAGCCAGGCTCCCAGTCCCAGGAAAACCAAACTTAAGGCATGAAAGAGGCCTTTGTCATAGCCTTCCACGCAAAAATGTCTATTGCACTACCTCCCCTTCTGCTCCTCTTGAGTCCCCTTGAGACCTGCCTAAACAGCTTCTGCTGCTGGGAGATGCCACACAAAAATCAGCTGGGATTTTATATCATGTTATACTGTTCATACATTTCCCTTTCACCTCTCTGCTGGTCCCCAAAGTGTGGCAGCAAATATGTGCCTCTCTTTGTGCAATCTACAACCCGCCTCAAGAGACCCTGTCCATCTGCAACTCACTTTGTTCCCTTGGTTGCAATCGCTAAAGCAGTTGTAAGAAAGTCCACAGAAAAATAAGAAAAGAAAAATCACACGCAGGACTAAGCTTGTTGAGACATGTTTTTTAGATGCTGAAGGATTCAAAGGGCTAAACACCAACTGGGAAAGGTATAAAATCCTAAAGTAAGAAAAAACAGAGCTGGTAATTGATCGGGTCATCAGAGTTATCTGTGTCAACTGACCTGGGAAATGAAAGCAACCCAGCAACACAGAGGCTGTGGCCCAGGAATCCTCAGTGGCCAGCTCTCCCCCATCTGACTGATGCCTTCCTGGCCACCAGTGACTCCTCAGATGTCTTCTAGGGATGGTGAGCATGATGTTCATCTGAATTGCTCATTAAATCTTAGCAATATTTTATGTTGCTAGCCAATCAATATTTGCTTTATACTTGTAAGCTGCACATGTCCTCCTTGCAAAGTCTTTCCCCATCTACATTGCACCCTATAGGGAAGGGCGGGAGGGGGCCTTCCTCTTTTTGTTGGCTGAGAGCCACAGGGAGATGCACTAAAGTACAGTGTAGATGTGGGTGCCCTATGGGTTTCCTACATGTGGAGATGCCTCCTGTCAGGAGCCTTTTATGTGTGGCTCTGGATTTATGAGGAAAGTCCTTTTTATATGGCATAGTAAGTTTATACTTGACAGAATGCAAAGGAAGACATCTAGGGCTGACTCCTGTATTTCACAAAACAGTCTGTTGCCCTTACCTGCTCCTCTGTCACACCTCTGTGAGCTCCTTGTTCAAAGTGAGATGCTAATGACCTTGATAATCAGCTTTAACTGCAAACAATTCATCAGCCATGTATTTCAGGTAGTGTTAAATTTATTACTTTGGGTATGCTTTGCCTCCTTTTCACAGGGCTACTGTCCTTACCATGTTTGTCCTGCTTCTCAGATTTGTTTTGCAGTCAAGGAAAGCTTGTCTATTAGAGTTCTCACAGGTTTATCTACAGTGTAACCATGCCCTGCATGGACTTGTCTTGCCTTTTGATAACAGCAGTCAGCAGGAGCACAATGTCTAACCAGGGCTTTGGGCTGCTTACGTCTCTCTCAGCTTGGGGGAAAAAAAATGCCACTTCAGGATGTTTTGATGGCCATTCAGAGTCTATTCTCATCCTTGACTTCAGGCTGTTGAGCTTTCAAAGGGTGTTTGGCTTTATGGACAGCAAAACACAGAAAACGTTATTACCATATTCAGCACTGATCAACAGATCCAGCCTCATGGGTTGGTCCTTCTTATCGCAGGGTGGAACAGAAAGTTTTCCAGACAAGGATTTGAGTTGCTGGAAGTGCCTGGTTTGCAGGAGCAGCAAAGCTCACTTTACACTGGGCAGGCATTTGTCCAGGTGTAGCTCTCTTGCTAAGCCCCTTCTAGAGGAGGACCCAGAGGAGCCTGGCCAGGGGAAGAGTGACTGCTGGGGCTGCCCAAGAGGTGAGAGCTGTGGGAATCTAGAGTCTGAATTCATCCCCTGTTAGAGCAAGAGTCTTTTAAGGGCAGAGGTGTTTATGGAGCCTTCCATCTTTGCAGGTGTGGTCGTTTACTGAGCCATGTATCCTGTGAGGAAATAGTTTGGCCTTTGGATTTGGCTGGTTGCTTTGCCTTTCCAGAGCTGCAGAGGAATCACAGCTCCTGCTGTCTTCACTATGACCTGTAGACTGTGTGCATCTCTAAGATACCTGGGCACAGGAGGGACTGTAGTTGTCTGTTACAAAGATAGTTACAGACAACCATGAGAGTGTGTGTGCCTTACTGTGCCCCAGGAGGTCACTGGCCGGTACTGCTTTGCCTAAGTAAAAGCTAATTCTAGAGCTTGGGCAGTGCTGGAGGCAGTTCCCTCACTGTGTGTCATTGGTTTGTGCAGAGAGATTTAAGGTTAGTTGTGAGGATGCCTTTCCTCCCAGGAGAAAACACGAACAATCGATCACACTGCTTTTCCTATGCAAGGTTTCTATCTCACTTGGCACTGTCAGCCTTGGGGATGACCTTCCCTCCACGTTTGGCAGGGTCTCAGCTCCTGGCTCTCCCTGCAACAAAGCAACCAAAGCAGCCATTCTAAGATCCCAGGTGAGGCTGGAGATGACTAGCCCCCAGAGATGCTTTTCCAGCAGTCTTCTGGCAGTTCCCCTGGGCTGCAGATGTTCAGCTCAGACAAATCAGTTTGCTTCTGGTATTCAAAAATGCTGGAAAAGCTAATTCTGTGGTCACTAACTAGTGCAACAGTTGTCCTCTAAATCCTTCCTGACTTTATCTGGGTCAATTTCTACCCCTTCTATCTCCAGCCTGACCCCAGTTAATCCTCTGCCCTAGATATCTGCTTATTCCCACAGCCACCTTTGACCCATGGAGAGTGACAGAGTTAGTCTGGTTTGTTCCAGTGCACATGTTGTGACATCTGAATGCTTTAGTTTGGTTTTCTTTTCCTTGTTCTCAATCCAAAGCTTACAATGTATGTACGTCTGCCTGCCTTTTGCACCACTGCCTGTCAGCAGATTCTCCCTTTCCAGGCCAACACCTAGATAAAATATAACTGCCTTCAGCCACATAATTACCTGGGTCATAGCACATGGACAAAAAAACCAAAGCCCTTCCTGGTTCCATAGTCACATCATATGGTAACACGTCATCTCCGTAGCAAAGCCCTTGTTAACAGATGACTGACATGTATCATCAATCCTTGCCCTCCCACAGAGCCACAAAACTGGGAGTTGAATCAGCTATTGATTTATTGCAAGACACTGATCAGAAAAGTCCCAAATTGAACAGGTAACTCTCAGAGGTCACCAAAGGCCATAAGGAGCTACTTTCATTAATTTCTTTCTTTTTTTTTTTTTTTTTTAAACGCTGTTTTTGTGCCTGAATACAAGGAGGGATATGTTCAAGAGACATGAAGACATTGGCATGGAGACTTGGAAAGTTTTGTTAGCAAAGGCATTGGTTTCCGCATGGGATTTTGATCAAGAGTTTCAAAAGGAATTGATGAGGCTTTTAAGTGCTTGTATGCTCAGTCTACGACTGCAGCAGGCAGTCCTTTCCATTGCTGAAACAGCCATCTGCCCACACCTTCAGCTGATTAACTAAAACTTAGCTTAGATGCATTGTATGGTTGAAGTCCCACAAAACCAGACAGTTTGAGGAAAACCCAAGGTTGCCTTGGCAATATTGAGTAAGTGTCGCTGGACAGACTTTGTATTTCAGGGTCTCATTAAAAAGTTGGAATAAATGTTGCCATGGTAACATCAACTTTGAAGAGATACCTGAAGTTCAAGTACTTCATCTCAATACCTTTAACAAAGCACCCTCAGGAGGAAGATGGGAATCAGAGGGGATGGCCCAGAGTCAAGGTGAAATGCTGGGGAGAGATACAAAAATAGACTTGAATAACGAAGGATGAACAAACATCCACCAATGCCTGGTGAGCATTTGTTTGCCCATCAGGATGGAGATGCATCCAGGCCAGTGTTGTGAAGCCAATCATAGATCACAGAATCATAGAATCACAGAATTGTTTAGGCTGGAAAAGACCCTTAAGATGATCGAGCCCAACCATCAACCCAACACCTCTATGCCCATGAAACCATGTCCTGAAGTGCCTTGTGTACACGTTTTTTTAATACCTCCAGGGATGGTGACACCACCACTTCCCTGGGCAGCCTGTTCCAATGCCTGACAAACCTTTCAGTAAAGAAATTTTTCCTAATATCCAATCTAAACCTCCCCTGGTGCAACTTGAGGTTATTTCATCTCGTCCTAGGAGGATATAGTTATCCAAGAGCTCATAGCTTAATACCCACACCCTCATGCTTTTCTTATTTTGTTGCTTGGGCTTTTTCTCCTATGAATGATTGGAGGTGATGTCTCGTAGGTGTTTTTCACGTAAGGTTGAGCCACATTCCCATCTGTTGCCACTGGCTTCTCCTTGAGGTCATGCCTTTCTTGGTCGCTCTCCTGTCTTGGAGAGGTACATGTCCCTTCACCGTGGGCAATGCAATCTGCCTTTGGTCTTTGCACTGGGTAGCAGCATGAAGCTGCCTCATCCCACTGCCTCTAACCACCCACAGTGTTCTCCTCCCCAGAAGAGCATTCTGGAGAGAGTATCACTGCACCCTATCTGCTGCTCACAGCAGCCCTATGCACACTTGATTTTGTAGCAGGACCTTTACATGTCAGAGGGTCCGGCCACTGTCAGATCACACTCCTCCACTTGCAAACCCCTGGAGCCAGATGCAATCACTTGTGGTGAGAGTGAAGAGTTTAAGAGAACCCTGTACTGGGAGCAGTACAGACTTCAAACAGGGGCTGTGTGAGGACAGCCTGCAAACACCGGGATGCCAGCCATGTTCCTCAGGAAGCATAATGCATGGCCAACAAAGTCTGTGAAAGGTGTTCCTTGTGAAGGCCTTGACTCCCTGTATGTCAGAGACCAACTAGTTGCTTTGGTACAGATGTTAAATACAAAGGCCTGGATGCAAAAGCTGCTGCTGAAAGTACTGAACCTGTGCATTCCCCAAAGGCAAGAACAGGAGGAAGGAACATGGGAAGAAAATGCCAGTTTCTACTACTAGCCAGGGTGTCAGAGGAGGCAGCTCTCCCACTCAGTCCCACAACTGGTGACTGAGAGTCTGCCAAGCTCTGCCTTTTTGCCCACGTTTTCCAATTCACACTGCCACTGTGG
The DNA here is from genome assembly GCF_947461875.1 of Haliaeetus albicilla. Classification (NCBI taxonomy): domain Eukaryota; kingdom Metazoa; phylum Chordata; class Aves; order Accipitriformes; family Accipitridae; genus Haliaeetus; species Haliaeetus albicilla. The sequence goes on from NC_091516.1 coordinate 43,533,118, forward strand.
TGAAAAAAGGCACACTTGTTCTTGCCCTGCACATGTGACATGACCTTCGACTACAGCCTGGGGCTGTGGGTACCTGCTTTAGGAAACTAACTTTACTTTTCCAAGATGTAGCTTCTCAGCAGTGCCTGAAGATCAGGACTGTTGTGAAGTGTGTCACATTATAGACTCCAGCACTGGTTTTGAGACTGTTTGACCTCAAGCCCTTCAACAAAGACCTGCAAATTCCAGGGACTCCCTATCCCCACATTACTATGGGGTCCTGGGGAGAATGAAGTCACCAGCTTTGTCCCACTGTTTCACATATGCTTCTCATGGAAACCCCAGGAGCTGAGTCAGAGGGCCTCACATGGCTTTCCAGCACAGCACTACTTTCTGACTGCTTGGATGAGCTAACATACCTGCTTGGCTCCTAGGAGAAAAGATGTTATGTCACCATCCAAAAGCAGACAGTCCTCCATTAAAATCCCAACTCATCCACACATAGCATGTAGGTGGTTTGTATATTCTCCAGGGTGGATACCTCATCCTGAAATAGACACCCCTGTGTTTTGGGCATAGTGGGCAGGTGTTTCAATAAACAGGACTAGACAAGAATAGTTCCAAGCTATTAATTATTCATTGCCTTTTTCAGCATTTGAAATCACAGGGAAAGCAGTGGGAAGAGGGTTGAAAAGGTCCCAAAGAGGCCAACCCTGAGTACCTATGAGGGACTCACACTCAGGCTGTCTGCAAGGCTGCCTTTACTTTTTCTTCCTGTATTTGCACACTGCTGTGACAGCACAGCAAAGGGGACATAGGCCTGTTCCAAACTTCAACTGAGCTCTTAAAGCCTGTGATCAGGGATGGAAAATGGGGGGGAAAGGTTTTTACTGAGGAGCTGAAGTCACTGTCTCTCAGGAGTTACACCCAGAGAACACAGTATTAAGATATAACTTTCCAAACACTGAGAAACTAAGAACACTAGGTTCAAGGCCACCCCAACATCTTTGGTTTAACTGCTTTATTGCAACTGGTGGCTTTAGAAATGTGACCATTTGCAGTGCCCCTGCCCCATGACAGCTTCGACAGTCCCCTGGCAAGAGTGAGGCATCACCAGGAGAGGTCTCTGATTTCTGGGGACCCTGCTGCCTTTCCTGGAAGGAGATGTGGAAAATGTTTTCCATTTCAAGCAGCAGAGTACTTCCAAAGGATGACTGTCTTTCCCTGCCACTGCTATTAAGTTCCTGAGTGATAATCAGAAAACTCTCACTTTAAATAAATTTTGCTCCTGTGCACCTTGGGGAGCTGATGTGAAAGTACTAAAGTCTCTTAAAAAACCTTGATGGCTCGAATTAGTTACCCAAGATTAAGGAATATCCATGGGCTCAAGATTTAAATTCCCACATCTTCAAAGAGCATAGTACAGCCTTTTCACCAGGCAGCCAGAAAATTTGTTAGTTATTGTGAAATGACCAAACTGGATAACCACCACTGGAAACTGCAGAAGGAATTCAGCCATTCTTTTGCTAAAGCCACAGACACCAAGTACAGCTTGGGGAACCATTCTGAGAGAAAACAAACTATTGAATTGCTGCTCACTAAGTGAGCCCCCTCCACTGTTTGCCCTGAGCCAGGCAGAAGCCAATGAAAAAAAGCTGTAGGTAAAATTCAGGTAGTTAAGGCTTCATCATAATGCTTCATGCAAGTGTGTGCACAAAGTGGTATTAGATGGGAAGCCATAATAGCCATGGTGCCTAACTTTATTGTGCTAGCAAACTCACACATTGCGTTTAATTGGTTTAGTGAGACTGACATTTTGATAATGCCTGGCACTTAGAAGGCAGCCAAAATAATAATTCATGGCTCAATTAGCCCTGGCTTTCCTACTTTTCAAGCTACTTCCATGCTAATGAAGAGGCCAATCTATTTAATTTTTCTTCCCAGAGTTCAGAACTGGTCATACTGAGTTTTATGACCAGGAGAGAAAGTTTGGGATTTAACTTTAATGAATCTGTTGGTCTAGCAACCTTTCTGTAATTTTTCTGCCTGGAATTTTAATGACTACTATTCATGATCACTAATTACTGATTTTCAGCTTTTATAGCAAAGTCCAGTCTGTTTTCCTTCTCAGTTACACAATTTTGCATCAGTCTTACTGCTCTGATCTCACTGAATTTGCTCTTGCAAATTGGGGAAAAAACTTTCTAGAAAAATATGTGGTTTGGTAGAGTAGGTCTATAGAAGGAGAAACAGAGCAAATGTAGCTCGCAAAGGCTATGCAGGAAGCCCACAAATAAATGCAAAGGCATTACTAGGAGAGGAAAAAGAAAGATGCTTCAATCTAAAAGTGTTGAAAGAGTCAGTTTCTCTCTCTAGCACTTATCCATGCTTTGTAATTAAATAAAATTCAGAATACCTGCTTCATAATCCTTTCTTTATTACTTTTCTCTCTTTCATATACTCTGTGTTTCAGTCTTGAGTGGTCAAGCTTACATGGTTGAAGTTATCTATCCATAAAAGATTTGTACAGGATGTACTATCAGGATTATGGTTTAATCTAGTGAATACTGATACTATATTGGGAATAATATGTGAACAGGTGCTTATGTGTACTGGCGTATTTATATTTGTTTTCTTAAATCACTTCTCTGTTGATCTGGTTTTGCTACGTAACACCCAGTGCAGAGATTTGGACGTGTGATGGTGCTGGGATGAAGGGTGGGAGGGGATGCTGTAAAGTCAGTTTAGGAAGGGAGATGTGAATTAGAGCTAGAAATTTAACGCTTCAACTTTCTGGCTGTTCAGTTCACCTGCAGAACCAGACCTAGAAAGCCTCTGTCCTAGAGGACAGGATGTTTAGGAGGCTGATAGCCTGGCTTGCCCAGGGGCAGCACCCGGGGCCAGCGCACCTTGCTACCACCCTCCTCTGCCCCACTGGCAGGACCACTGCCAGCACTGTCTGCCTCGCAGCTCTGTGGCACCTCTTGCCTCCAGTCACACCTTGCAAAGGGGGAAACAGTGCCTGCGCTACATTAGCGCTTGCCTGAATTAATAAGCACCTATTCAGATGAGAAGGCAGAGTTGTTTTCACAAGTTGGTGGAGTTTAACAAGGCCCTTCTCTATCTTGCAGCTTATGAAATGAAATCACTTAAAAGCAAATAAATCAACTGCTAAAGGCGTTCATACCTTACAGACACTACAAGGGCTGTGTCAGACAGAAGGTACCACAGGGTTGGGCATTACCTTCCTTCTGCCTTCTCACCTTCACCTTATGGCACAGAATCTACTGACAGGCAGCTTCTAGCTTTGGCAATTCTCACTCAGATGAAGAACTCTCCAGCAAAGACCTTGTTGCATACCAGCTTTTGTGGACTGAGTTTGAGCATCCTGCTGATTGAGGAGCAGATCACCCAGAAACTGAGGAGGCTGATGAGGGCGTCTCTGATGTGAGAGATGCCTGCATTTAAAAGTTGTTCCCTCATGAAACACTTCCTCACCCCCCCCCCCCCCCCAACCAACCCAAAATCAAAAAACCCCCAACTCCTTCAGGGCTGCAGTCTCTGATTTAGGGGAAAACCAGTGCAAGCTAAAGCTCAACCCCAACAGTTTGATAAGTTACTGGTAGAGAAGATCAAAACTGCTGTGTGCTAAGCTAGTATGCTGCTTATAGTGGTAATGACCGCATCTGAAGGCTCAGGGAAAGTATGCGCAGAACTTTTCCCCTGGTTTCCCTTCACAGCAAGGCACAGACCCAGTTTTCAGGAGAAAACCTGAATCTTTGTTCTTTGTTACCCCACTAAACTCTTCTGTTACTTTGGCTTGCTGCTTTCCAAACATGTCAAGAGCTCTGACACACTGCAGCAACAAAATCTATAGTTTAAATGAGACTATTTGCAAGCATGTGATCAGGTTTGGGATGATCCTTCAGTCCCTACGATGTACAATCATTTTACACACTGTTCAAATCAAACCAGTACATACTAAATTTTCCATATACAGCATTTGTTTCAGATTTGCAGCCCAAAATAGAGTAAAATGATGTATTTTTTGGCTTTTGGAAGTGCAAAATGACTCATGGGTGGTTGGGGTTTTTTTCACTATTTTTGTGGCTTCCCGCTGGGAACTCACAGTCCTTTTTTCTAGTCATTATGCCCTCTGAAACAGGAGGAAATTTCCACAAGAGCACCTGAACAACCATGTGGCATTACATACTCAGACAACCTGTCAGCTCCTGGGGTGGTTTGGGGGGTCAGTAGCAGCTGGAAGGTGAACTTGGAGGAGAAAAGTACTACAGGACTTTGCCATAACCAGGGAGCTGAACAGCTAGACCTTCGGGGTGACTTTGCAGAAGACAACGTTATCAGGAGCTGCATGGTGGCTAGGCCCTCCTTCCTGCACGAGGCTAATGAGTGTGCTTAGCAGTGTACAGCCTCTGAAAGCCAACAACTCAGTAGCTACTGGAAACCTCAGAGGTGTGTTTGCTTTTGGAAGGGGATTTTGAGGCATTTATTATCTCTGCAACATTGTGCAGCCACCTTGTAGCACTCTTCTTAAATTAGAATCTTTATTTAGATGGTTTTACAAAAATGTGTGATAAATTTCTAGTCTGGCCATGTTTTTTTCTTCATAACTCTTCTGCTGGTTGACTGCTTGGTTTCTTTTTCTCTTTGTACGTTTAAACTTGCAGTTTGAGGAAACATGCAGGCTAGAGAGCTAATAAAACAAGCTTTTCCTGTGGACCACCAAGTGCAGTGAGGCTATTGTTGCAGTGGTACTGATGCACTGACACAAAGACAATGGTAAATAGTATCACTAGCAGAAAGAAAGCTGGAAAATAAAGACTGTATTTTTTTAAAATATCTCACCAGTGCTTCCACAAGAAGGATGTAGACCCCTTCAAATAACGTCCCCTGCAAATGCCAATAGGAGCAAAGAAAATCATCATTCATGATGACATATTGTTTCTACCTAGTAGGCTCCTATCACATTAAGCCAAGGGAAAAATATTTCCATTTCCTCTGCTGTGAAATATGTCTTGCCTCATTTCTTAATTGGTCTAGACTGATCAACTGGCTGGGCTCTTAGACAAAATAAGAAGAGAATTCTTGTTCCAAGTACTCTTGGATGTGATCTACACTTGCTTGGGCTGGCAGGGCTTGCAGGGCCTGACAGTGCTCTGAGGGAAAGATCACCAGCCAAATGCCCTGATGATGCACAAGGAGTGCCTGGCTTCTGCCAGGGAAGGGTGGAGGGCAGGCTCCAAGCAAAATTGATGCTCAGAAACAGCATACATGTGAGAGAGCTCAGCATGAAGTTGTCTTTACACATAGAGGACAAGGCAAACTGAACTGAGTCCTACTGCTAAAGAGGGTATAAACTGTTCGTCTTTCTGCTCATTTGTTTCCTGGATGTAAGAGGCCTGTCTTGGCTGTAGTTGTGAATTAACATAATTTTGGAAAAAGTCCTAACCCTAATGACAAGGAATCCTTCACTTGCATTTGTCTGCCACAACTGTGACAAACAGAGAACATGTTCTTCATGGCTTTGAGTGTGATGGCTGGCTTTAAGCACTAAAACCCCCACAGATCCTGTGCAGGCAAAGACATGCTGGTAGGAGCAGAAAACCTTATCCAAGGTAGTCATGCTTTGAAATTTTCCTTGAATGGATGTGAGAAAAGGAGGTGAGATTTTAAGTAAAGTCACTTGGCACTATTATTTGGCAAACCACAAGGACCTCAGAGCTGTCTTTCCTCTCTATGTACCAAAGTGAATCTAGATTGTTATCAATGCTGTTAGAATCATAGAATCATAGAATCACAGAATCATTTAGGTTGGAAAAGACCTTCAAGATCATTGAGTCCAACCATCAACCATACCCACTAAACCATGTTCTGGAGCACCCTGTCTACTCACTTTTTGGATACCTCCAGGGATGGTGACTCAACTACTTCCCTGGGCAGCCTATTTCAATGTCTGACAACCCTCTCAGTAAAGAAATTTTTCCTAATATCTAACCTAAACCTCCCTTGCCGTAACTTGAGCCCATTTCCTCTCATCCTATCTCCAGCCACCTGACAGAAGAGACCTGTTCTCAGTAGGCTGGCTGCAGATAATGAATTTAGATTTTATTACATTATAATACAGTATGTGTAGGAAACAGACTTATGGAGGCATGTCATGGAGCCTGTCCCATGTAGAAGTGCATTAGATGTAATGCCAGTTCTTGGCAAGGCTAAGGATTGAGTTGCTGTGAGTCTTAGTGGCAGACCCTTCTTCCTTCCATGCAACAATAAAACAGGACACTTATTTTAATCCTCTTTACATAATTTCCTCCTGCAGAGAAACCAGTCCAGTGTCCACTGTCTCACACCCATTGCAGTGACTACTTGCAAAGCATCCCAGTGAGTCCAGCAGTACTGTTGTATGCCTTGGCACACCATACTCCCCTGAGCACGGAGTCCTTGTTGCCTCCCCAGGGAGCACAGTACATGAAGTCCCCTCAGCCTGTAACCTTGCCTAGCACCCTGCTCTGTTATGGTAATGGAGCATGCTGGACACACAAGTCCTCAGAAAGAGCAGCTTTGTGCTTTGTTAGTGCATACACCATTGCCAAGACTGTGATGCTGTCTAGCCCTTTCCCTGAGCAAGAAGCAACTGTGCTCCAGTTGCTTTGTCTTGTGCCAGGTGGGGCAGCTGAGGAGGCAGAGTCTGCTCACGCCTGGCCTCCCATCTGAGTGAACAGAGACACATTTGCTTGATTTGCCTTATGGTGTGTCAGCTAATAGAGGTTACTTCTCCTTTGTACCTTGCCTGCTACTCTTTACATCACTGTGGCTATCATGACCCTCCTTTTAAGCAGACATTTTCTTCAGCAGCTGGAGCATCCAGAAACTGCAGTCTGTCCAGCCAGCTATGGAGGCTGAGGGCCTGTGTCCATGCTCACAACCTGCTTGTTGCTGGCATATTCCTGCATTGCTTCCTGATTTAGGGACCCATGGGAGCAGTGTTTAGTGGATTTTCAGGCCAGTTGGTTTAGCCACTGGTTGATGCCGCAGTGACCTTTCTACTACAGGGACTTGACTGCCAAGGGATTTTCTGTCCCTCCCAAGAGGAGACAGGCACCTTTTTGCATCATGCAAGATGATAAACACTTCAGGTGACTCTGGATGGTTTTTAAAAACACCATGAGTGCAGTTTGCAAGATCATGAGCCTGGGACAAGTCATTAATATTCTGGAGCTGATTAACTTCTAGCATCTGTAGTATGTGTAGAGATGGAGGGAAGCAAAACTTTGTTTCTGGTATGTACGACCATTTAGACTATCTCTTTCCTATTGTGGAGAATCAAAAGGGAAGACTGGAATTAAATTTGTTGTAATGGACATTGACATAATGTAGATAAAGTGCTTAAAGAAATGTTGATTTCCTGAAAGGATGGGTTTCTCCTCCTGACTAACTGGCTCTGAAAATGTACAGTCACAGCCCTAAGGCTAAAAAGTCCCCTTTACCACCCCTAATCTTCAAACTACTACAAGAAAATGCCATCACAAAAAGAAGGGCTGGAGCAAGATCTTTGGAGCTAAGATGCCTCTGCTAAACCTGGAATTGCTTGCTGAAATTTACTTGAAATTAGCTGGAGGATTTCTCTGCTCTTTCATTCATGAGGAGGACTGTGAGCTCCTGCCGTGAATGAGTGACTTTAGTTGAGAGCACTGATCTCCTCTCTCTTCCAGCTCAATGCAGTTGCTAACATTTCAAAACAGAAAGCTGCTTACCCTGCCTGACTGCTGCTGCCTGCCTCCAGGAGCACTGCAACTGGCTGGACCTGCCACCTGTACAGCATGATGCTGGGGGCTATACTTTCAGGGTCCTGCTTACCTCTCCAGAAAGAACACCGGGTGCACTATGGATTTTCAGAAAGATTGTGAGAGCTTTAAAAAGTTTAAATATTTGAGGCCTCTGTCAAATTGGTTTGCAATTGCACAAAATTTTGCACATCTCTCTCCCTGTTCCTTGTTCCCTCCATGACAGTGATGGTTTATTGGCAAGCAGCCCATAATACTGACTATGGAAAGGGTAGGATGAGGAAAGGAGCACTACTGTGTTCAGCAGTTTGCTGTATTGACAGGGTGAAGGTGGTCAAATTTGTTCTTCTGGCTTGTTTTTTCCATGTAGATGAAAGAAATTCTCTCTATATATCATGGTTTATCATACAGAATCCTCTTCATGATGAAAAAAGGGATTTGGATTATTATGTTAAAATTTTCCATGGGTCAAATCTCCAATTCTGAAAAAGCATGTTGCAGTCAAGACAATTAGAGGGCTGTGCCTCCAGGTTTTGCTTTTACTTATTTCTAACCTCATCTAAGGGCCGGCCCCTTCAACTGCAGTGCATGGTAAAGACATAATGGGAGAAGAGGCCAATGCCATTATAATGTCTAATGAAAAAGTGTAAGTGAGTGCAGTGATGCTAGCTTTGAATGCTGCACATCCTGCATAGCTCTGAGAAGAATGTATTATTAATAATTTGTAGTAACACATGGCTTCTAATTTACTGCTTTCTTTTTTCTGTTTAAAACAAATGGAAAAAACTACATAATTAATCTCCTTGCTGCTCATGTTGTATCAGAGATGGCTGTGCTTTTAGGGGGATATTCCTCCAAAGTGTCAAAGCATGTACTCCAGCACTTAGGGAGGATGCTTAGCCAAAGATAGTCTGCTTTCACCTCTGATAGCCTGCTTAAGAGGAAGAATATGGTCCCTACACAAGAGATCAGATTTGTTATGCCGAATGGGTAGAGAACAGAACAGCAAGTAACTTACCACATCAATTATCTGCAGCAAAGAAAGCTGGAGCTCGACTACAAGGGGTTGGGAGTCATTCACTACTGGTCGTTCAAGACGATTGTAGTTTCTCAGCAGTTCTCTGTACAAGCGTCTCTGGCTTTCGCCCTGCTGAGAGACTAGTGAAAAAGAAAGAAGGCATCTGTCATTCGGGCTGGTCACACTGTCCCCATTGTCTGTTTTGCTGAAAAAACCCACTTAATAGGTTTGTAATTTGAAAGCAACTCCCCCCAAAGTTCCCAAAATTCTGCACATGGGTGTGACAGACACAGCTTTTCTGCATACATGACTGATGAGCTCTTAAAAAAAAATTAACCACTACACTCTAACCCATTATTAGCACTCAGAATCTACTGAACAGCCTTTGCGGCTCTGAGTAAATGTCCCCCTTCCTTGGTGCCCCTCCTGCTAATGGCAAGTGGAAATGTGGCTCCAAACCCACCAGACAGCTTCCTGGAAGGCAGTCAGAGCACTTTTATTTCCTTGCTCTTATTTATTTCCTAGAGACTGGCTGCTGTAAGCCAGTGCTGATATTATTTGGACATATAGTGTGTTTACCCAGTATGAGTAACCGGTATTACTTTTTGGACCTGATGTATCAGCCCCTTTTCTGTGCTCAGGAAACAGTAACAAGCCTTGATACCCTCTTCAATTGTGTGGCAGTCTTTCTGGGTTTAGGGTTACTTCCCTTGCCTTTTTTCCTTCTGATGGAAAGGATTGCACACTTTGTTAACACCTAATGAGGTGGTGGTATGAAGACTAGAGTATTTGACAGGTATGTATAATGACATATTGAATTTCTGGTGTTACATTCTTAACTCAGCTGCTACTGGGAACAGCCTCAACACAGAAGCTGTCATGCAAACACATGAGCATGTTAAAGGCTAGCAGAATTTCAGTCTATGCTTAAATTGCAAGATGCCCCGGTTCCCCAGCTTTGGGGTGGGTATGGAGAGCATCCATCTAACCTGTGTGACCAGGTTTCCTTGCCATAACAACCATGCATGGGGCAGGGTAGCAGTGATGGCTTGGGTTTCTTCCCACAGGAAGGTGAGTACTTTGCTAGGACACTGCACAGGTGCTTGGGTCCCCCAAAACAGTAGGTGTTGGTGCTCTGGCCAGTGGCAGCCTGAGCTCTACCTAAAAGCTGCATCTAACAGTGTGAGGGTTACGGGCTGCAGGTTCCCTGAGGCCAAACCAGTCCTGTCAGCATGAGTGCGTATTCCCTGAACTGTAGAAATCCAGTCCCTGGCAGGGTATCTGCACTGTAAATTATTATTACTTTGGACTGAAGCATTTTTTATGCACTGCAGCTCCCAGTCACTGTGTGTGACTTTTTTTAACTCTTGAGTAGAGCTCTGCACATTGACACCAGGACTCCTTTCACAGTGGTTATGATTAATATCTTTTTGACAATGCAAACAAACCATAACAGCAATTTCTGCCTTCCCCAGACTCTTACTGTGCTCAGCAAACCTTGCAAGCCTGGAACAAGCTGCTGTCTAACATAGCAGCCATGCCTTTTAAAGCTAATAATAAATTTAGTTTATGAACAGTTTATAAGTCTGTTTAATTTGTGTTCTCTTCAGTTTTCCTGATACTAAAGGGAGCTTTGTGGCTTTCCGGTATGACAGTGCCTGGTGAACAAGAAGGAAGAGTACGTTTGTTTATTTTGGTAAGTTACACCAACACATCATCTTCATGGGCCCTCTCTGCTCTTGCCTAATACACTACATGCTCATGGTTGAGGATGCTGTAAGCACCGGTTCAATAGCCCTTGCTGACATGTCAATATTGGATGCTATGTTTTCGCCATCAGCAAAGACAAGCTCTGGCCACAGTATCTCTCCTTCACCAGCTTAAGTAATCTTCCCTGCAAGGCAATGATTTAAGAAGTCCTCTGTTATGGCCTTAGTGCTTGTTTTCCAGTGCCTCAGCAGACCCCAATTTCCTTGTAAGATCCTTCTGTAAAAAGGAAACCAGTGAAAATCACTACACATTGTTCTGTGGAAAGAGACTCTGTGTTTTGAGCAAATTTGCTGTCCTTCCACTCACCTGCTCACCCCCGCTTCCACCCTCCTCCATGTTCCTGTGCTTTCGGGAAGATATGACTGCCTGCACTATTGCTGTCATCTTGAGTACTTATGTAATATTTGCCTTTAACCTTCCTTTTAAACTGGCTGCCTCATCTTTTACAAGGGAAAAGTGCCCTTCACCACTCTCTGGAAGTTGGCTGGGCTGCTAGACTGCCCTAGTACCATCACTGTCGTGGTGCATTAAAGCAGCCCCCCCACGAGAGGTCTGAGCATAACCCTTTGCTGTGTGCTTCGGAAAGCTGTCTTTGTACTGTGTGCTCCAAACATGCTAAAGCCAGGCCCCCTTCTCTGTTAAACTTTGTGAGCTGAAGTAGCCCGGTACTGCAATTTTGTGCCTGGTTTTCCATCCATTCTTCAACTCTCCCCTCTGTAATGTAATTGTATTACTTTGCGACCTCTTGTATCCAAAATTGTTAACATAGCCTTAGCTGATCTATTCTTAGCCTGCTGAGTTGGCATTGGTAACCACATATTTGTGTGCTGCATGGTTTTGCTCACAAAATTACATAGATTCAGAAGCAGCGGAGCCTTTGGGGTGTCCTGGCACATAGCTGTGGCAGCTGTTGGTACCACAAAGACCTGGCTAGGCTGGTCACACTGCCATCTCTCTGCTACAGCTGCTCTGGAGAAGGAACCAAGGTGGATGACAAGTCAGACTTGCATTTTCATAGACTTTTTCTTTAAATTGTAATCTTCAAATACTTAATGTTTCATACTCCAGAGAGATTTCTGCTTTTTTCCCTTCTAATGCTTGTGCTAATGCATTGTGACACTAGAACTCTATGTGCTAAATGGAGTGTTAGCTGGTGATGGGGAAGTCTGGATCTCTCAGGAATAGTGGTAGAGTAAGTTTTAACACTGCCTATCCCACAGTCACAGAAATCTAACTAAAAGCAGTGGCAATGTTTTGTCTTTTAAACTAGGCTGGAAGCTGGACATCAATATTTTGAGGTTGCCAGGTCAGTCTCCCAAAAGCAATGCCAGACTTACTTGCCTATGCATGTTACAGGAAAGTACTGGCGAAGGGTATGATCCTTTCTAGATAAAGGATCTTTGAGCTATAGAAAGCCTCTCATGTCCCACTGCCTCAGACAGTGTCCCCCTTGTTTCTGGATTATCTTTGAAACAGTAGGAAATTACAATCTCAGTACAGTCTGAGGGCAGAGCAGTGAATGATGTCTGTCTCAAGTTTAGCAAGACTTTTGACACTGTCTCCAAGAACATCCTCATACAGGCTAGATAAATGAACAGTGAGGTGGATTGAAAAGTGGCTGAACCGTTAGGCTCAGAGGGTTGTAGTCAGCAGCACAAAGTCTGGCTGAAGGCCAGCCAGTGCTGGAGTACTCCAGGGGTGGATACTGGGGCCAACGCTGTTCAACATCATTACGAATGATGGAGCAGAGCGCACCCCCAGCAAGTTTTCAGATGGTACAAAACTGGGAGGAGTGGCTGATACAGGACCTGGTTTTGCTTCCATTCAGAGAGAGGGACCTTGAAAAACTGGAGAAATGGCTGACAGGAACCTCATGAAGTTCGATGAAAGGAAGTGCAAAGTCCTGCACCTGAGGAGGAGTAAACCCAGGCACCAGAATAGGCTGGGGGCCCACTGACTGGAGACCAGGTTGGCAGAAGAGCCCTGGGCGTCCTTCTAGATACCACGCTGACCATAAGGTGGCAATGCACCCTTGCAGCAAAGGCCACTAGCATCCTGAGCTGCATCAGACAGTGCCTTACCAGTAGGTCAAGAGTGGTGAGCCTTCCTCTCTACTTCAGCACTGGTGAGACACACTTGGAGTGCTGGGTCCAGTGCTGGGCTTCTCAGTACAAAGGAGACACAGAGTTACTAGAACCAAGGACTAGATTGTCCCTCAAGCTTTACCTTCTGAATAATCTAAAATTGTTCCCTGAACTGCTCCTGGAGTTTGCAGGCAATTGGGAGGCACAAGGCAAACCAATCCTCTGGCAGTTTTGTGAAGAGCTGTGTGGACAACAGAGGTATTTGTGCACTACATTCAACTCTTAAATACCTTTCTCAATCTCCTTCCATGCTTCTGCATGTGCAAAGAAGTCTGCAAGAAACCCACTGATTGATCAACACAACCTACAAACTGCTACCAATCTCTTGGGAATACATGCTATAGCCAAACTTCATCTTTCTTTCTAGGATGGAATGTCTGAGAACTGCACAGCAAGGTAACCTGCCCAGGAGTTATTTCTCTATTGCAGAATGCTACCACCTCCCCTCACAGGAGATACAAGAAAATGTCGGTCCCTCCAAATGCATTGCTGTGAGTCCAGGGAACTTCCCAAGTAGGGTGGTACTGTGTGGTATCCTCTGTGCTGGATCAGGGAGTCCTATGATGTGAAGGAAGAACCTGCAGCAAGAAAACAGAAGATGGCAGGTTCCCTAAGGTCTTATTTCTGAAATGTATCTGAAAAGCTGTCCTTCACCTCCTTTGTTTCCCTGCATCATCCTTGCCTTGAACTATTTCAGCAGGAGATAAAGCAGGATATCTTGCTGTTAGCTTACACTCTGAGCTCTGTCTTTCCTTTCACATGCATAGTCTGCATGTGAGATTTCATCCTGTTTATTAAATGCAGACATGTTGCAATGTCCCAGACAGGTTAGGCCAAGAGACTAGGACTGAAACACGGGATAATTGTATATTAAAAAAAAATTTGCAAAGACCTCCTCAAAGCAAGCCTAGAAGCATGTTAATAACTGCATCCATGTATTTGGACAAAGTGTGGGTTCATAGCTAGAAGCAGAGAGGCACCTCTTTTGAGGCTTGCACAGATGGTGTCTCACCCTGACTGCGAACCTTCATGATATCTATAAAGGGGTTTGAATTCTCTGAGACATTGCAATTAAATTAGATCAAGCTGGTACTTGCTGATGTCAGCTCCAAGTCAGCAGCTGTGCATGCCCAAGCTCAAGCTCAGGCTGAACTCATGTCCTATTGCCAGTGATGGCAAGGAGAACTGTCTCAATTGGTCTGCATGTTTTATGGTGACCTAACACATGCTGATCTTGGTGTAACTCAGATATCTGCTCTGGCTGCAAAGCTAAAAATAAAACAAATACCCCAAAACACTGGGTAGGGAAAAAAATGAAAGAGAAAGAGAAAGAGAAATAAATAACAAACATAAAAATAAAAATAACAAGAAAGAGAAAGAGAAAAATAAATAAATTAAAATATAAATAACAAGAAAGACAAAAGAAAAAGAGAAAGAAAAAGAGAGAAAAAGGAAAAGAAGAAAAAAGAAAAAGAAAAAGAAAAGAAAAAGAAAAAGAAGAAGAAAAAGGAAAAGGAAAAGAAAAAGAAAAAGAAAAAGAAAAAGAAAAAGAAGAAGAAAAAGGAAAAGGAAAAGAAAAAGACCTGACTAAAACTAGCAAAGTCCTTCCTCCTTCCTTGTGTGCTTCATATCGTTTCACTGGTTGCACTGGTTTATTCCTTTAGAATTTTACTTGGCCCATTGAGGAGACACAGGGCTCTAGGCATATGGCTGCAAGCTGACAACAAACCTCTTCCACCTTCTCTGTCTGGGTGGGATCCTCTGGGTATGGATTGCCTCTTCCATGCTTGAGCATCATCCCATTCTCTCCACTGTGCCACCATAATACTTCTTGTTTCTTCTGTGGGTTTGGGTTCAGATCCAGGGAAGTGTTTGTTGGGGTTGGAGGCTGTTCAGTGTCATCTGGTAGGCTGTCAAAATTGCAGCTAGCTCTGGACAGACTATCTATATGCCATCCCTAGGAAGGCAAGATGCTCCCTCCTTTCCTAGGAGCTGTGCTGTCATGTCTGGTCTTGGCTGGTTGATTCCCCTGCTGTTTTGCATGCAGAGCTCCCTGAGCTACAAGGTAAGAGTCCAACCTTTGCCCATTCCCCAGGTTTGCTCCAAAAGTGGTCAGCTCCTTGACTGAGCATTCCTGGTGTGGGCCACATTCTGGCTTGCTGTGCACAGTAAAGAATAAATAATGAAATATTAACGAGAGGGTAGGTGGAAGGACATGGATTTCCAAAAGGTTTTCAGCCATGGTACCTGTATTTACTGACCATTCCACCTCTGGTTCGTAGTGATCCCTGATTTTATTTTCATAATCTTTGAACTTTTTGTTGGGCCAGCTGCTAGCTGAATGTTCTAGCTGTTGCTCATTTCTTTTGGCAGAGGTCTGAGCCTTACACACAAGTTATTACTTTACTTATACAAGATTATGGGAGTTACTGGTAGGTAAAGGACCAATGGTTTTTAGACCAAATATCATATTCTTCCAATATCACTTTATATTCACACATAGGTATGGTAACATGTCTCTGAATTACAAAACATGCCTTTTTTTTTCTTCCCTTCTTAAAAACAGTTCCTAGAATCATTTGCACATACAAGCTCTTTGCAGAACACAGTAAATTAAAATCAACAGCATATTCCTGGGCCATCACATTGTTGCTTTTAAATATTTCATCCCCTGCTACTTCATAAAAGGACCTAAACTGCAGCAATAATGTGGTTGTGGTAGTTATTCACCCCCCTTGTACTTCCTGCAGGTGTTTCACCACATCTATGTCATTTTTTTCACCCTGTATTGTTACTTTGCCATGTTCCCTCTGTTTTGGTTGGTTGGTTTGTTTGCCTGTTTGTTTTACTGTTTCCTAAAACAAATTGAGTGGAGTTCTGGCCTTTTTTGAAAAAACAAGGTCATTATACTGAGAGGTATTGTTATATTTTGTTGTGTAATGTTTGTATACAATCTTGTTATAATTGAAAGATATACAGAGCAAAAAGCCTTTAGGAAAACCTATGGGTATCAGAGCTAAATCCTAAAACTTCCAAGTATTTTCCTAACAACCTGCAGACTCTTCTGCCATAGCTCCTCTAATCTTATTTATTTTCTTTTTAGTTTATAACTGTACTCTTACAGGGATTTTTAGCTATTTCTTTGGGAATGCAAATAGAACGATCACAGGAAGACACACAGACATGCTTTATTTGCAATTACGAATTATGGGGGAAGTAACAGGAATAGTATCAGAAAAAAAAGCAGGTTGTTTCACAGGCAACTTCTTTGGCATAAAGAATTGGAATGGCAACAGCACTTACAAAATGTGGCATGTTCTAATGCTTTGGTAGCTATAAAAAAACCACCCACCTTATTTTTTGTATATTTTGCAGATTTCAGAGAATGTAAAGCATGTCATTGCCATATGTCCCTTAATCCCCAGAGACACAGATGTGTCCCATCTGCTTTTGTTCTTATGTGCAGTGTTGTTGCTTTTATCTGTGGCTGCAGATGCATTATTTCTTTCAATGTCCTTTGATTTAAAATGCATGCCATCACACCTTCAGGAAGGAGTAGTCATATGAGAAACAATGGAATCACATCAGCTGCCTCAACCCTGTGTGTGTCTGTGTGTGTGTGTTTGTGTGTTGTGTATTTGAATACCTCTTTCATTTAAAACCTCTTTTTAATCTACTTCCCTTCTGGGTAATCTTTGACTCTAATCTTTGGCTCTCACTATGCAGATTGTTTCTGCATCTTACACACAAAACTCATTAGATACCCAGAGGAATGTGAGAAATGCCATGTTTTCATAAGCAAAAAGGACCTAATCTTCCTGATATTGGTCACTTCTGTTCTTTCATAGCAGATAAAGAGCTCCCAGCAGAGAGGGGTATTAAAGGGTATGCTAGGAAAGGTTTCATCTCAAAGATTTTAGGCACATGACAGTATGCTAAAAAGAGAATATAGGCCATTACATAATGAAAGGATGGGATTATATTTTTGGTCCTGCTAGCTTAGTGCAGATGTTTTAAAGGCTGAGATATGTGTGTAAGGTGAAGAGACACACATTATGATATTAACAGTGGGATACATCTCAAATATATGATAGTTATCTAAACTGCCTCATTGCTCCAGGTCAGAAACATAACTGGCTAGTTAGTTTAACTGGCTAATTAGTGTAATGCTAGTTTACATTAGCTCCGTGCAATATAACTGTAATTATTACAATACTCTATGTCAAGGGAGCACAGGAGAAGGTAGTTGGAGCACTGGTGAAGAGGGGGACTCCCCTTGCTAGACATGTTAGAGAGAGCTGTGGCTGTCTGAAAGTTACTCTTGCCAGCCATCCTGGGATTTGTGGGGAGGAATAATAATGGAAGCCAACAGAAAGAAACAAAATCGTATGACGAGAGTGAGATACCAGTGATATGGTCATCAGTGTACTGGAGTGTGCTTCTGGATTCCCCACTCTCACTGGCTTGCAGAGCAGCTTGTTACATCCCTTCACCTCTACATGTTTCAGCACCCAAACCAGTAAACCAAGGGAAAGACCTTCTTGGGAAACCACTATGAACTTCACTAACCAAGTGCTGTCAATGAGGTAGCCATGGCAATCAGCACAGCATTCACAGACAGCTCTGAAAAGGGTCACAGGGGATCTGCAGCTCCCCATCAAAAGCCCACTCAACAACATGCCAGGCACATGTGGAGAGCTCAGATCTGGGAAAGCCGTATGTGAACAGACAGGTATAATAACGATAATAACAAAGAGGCAAGTCTAGTTAGGGCTGAGAAGAAAATAGGTAGGAAGAAGGTGTTTTTCCTAAACCCAGTGCAGGTAATAGCAGTGATAGAGGCTGCAATGAAATCTTCAGTTTACTGTGCAACACAGTTCTTCAGGCTCCACTTCCCACCCCAAAAATGTTCCAATATAATGATAAAGAAGCCCATACCAGGGTCAGCAGGACCCTGGAAGAGGAGGAAGATAAGTGCACCCCTTAGGAAGAGAAATTTTGTCCCCAAGACATGAAAAGAGCAAAGATAAAACCCAAAACTTAGTTCTCCCAAGTGCTATTCCTCAGTCACAGACATGCCTTTACCAGGCAGAGAAAGCTTGTTCCTTTTTTCATAGTTCAGAGGGGATCTTGCCATTGCCTCAGTGTGTTGTTACTGAAGAGCGGTGATATTAACTTCCCTGTGCAATGCAGAGGACAGGTTGGAGTGGAAATGTAACAGACAGTAATACCGTGGAAATGAACCACCCAGTATACCCAAAGACATTGCAGTGATTCTTTCCCCTTCTTCCTCTGCAGTGCTGGTCAGTGGCAATAGTTATGATCCCAGAGATGGCTAGTTTCCTGAACAATGAACTTTTGCCTTGCCAGCCTGCCAGCTGTACTTGCATAGCAATGCTAAGCAGCAAAGGTACTGAGAATGCAATTGTCAAGGCTAGTGATGGTTCCTCCTGCACTCTTCCCGCATCTGTCAAGCCTCAGCTGTTGCCTGTGAGCAAAGTGAGAACTGCCCTGGCTGCAAGGCACAGGCAAGGCACAAATGTCCAAAGTCAACATGGCTCTGAGAATGCAGAGAAAGTTGCAAGTTTGTCTTTCCAGTATCTGAAACACAAATGCTGGATGATGTGAAACATGGTGTTAGAGCCCAGTGAAAGGGATATGGACTACCCTAATGGAAATTGTGACTGTGTCTTGAACGGCTGCTTGTTTGTCCTCCTTTTCAGTGCTTAGTACTTAGTTCCCAGTACCTGAACTGGGAAATGTGAAGATACATTTTCTCCAAATCTGAAATAGTTTCCCACTTGGGAAGCAAAACTTACATGAAACATCTATAGATGAAACTCAGCCATGTTTTAAGCAGCACTGCTGAGCTTTCACTAGGCCAGGCTAAATTTGCTGCCCATCTATGTGAAAGATGCTGTGCTACTAGCTGGCTGGTGATAATTTATAGGTTTTGGCAGCAGAAGTGGTTGCTATCAAGGGATTTTTTCCAAGGGAAAGAAGCCTGAGGCTTTGGTGGTCCAGGTCTTCAAAGACACAGGGACCTGTAAATAGAGGCATGAAAATTCTCAGCAGGGAGTCTGAACTTATTCCACACGGAAGACAAAAGCTGCTTCTAATACTGTCCTGATGAGGTAAATGACTGGCTCTGAGCAAATTAGACTTGTCACCAATCAAAGGTCTGTGGACATCTAACCTAGGACACTTGAAATTGTAAGCTTTCTTTTGGCTGATTGAGCCCAGATTTGCTTACGTGCATAAGAAGTGGCTGAGCATGGTCTGTATCATGAAGTTTATAGGTGTTTTTTTTTCCCAGACTCTGAATGTCACAAGGTCTCAGTGACAGCTGAGCATTGTTTAGCCTTGATCTGTCTGCTTTCAGGATGCTAGATGCTATTGCCTTTTCCTCAGGCACAGGCCTCGAGTCCTGGTTTTGTTGGGATCAGTGGGGATATGAAATATGTGGCTCTCCTTGCTGCACCCTGCCAGCCAAACCTGCATTAGCTGAGTCACTGATCCTGACTAAGAGCAGAAATGAACTACAGTGAAAATGAGGTACTTCCAGACAATGATGATCTGGGGAGCCTGATTTTGTCTTAACTTTACTCTGTTGATCTAAAGCTTTGGCAACTTCAATCTAATGCTCCTGAATTATGTCAGTGCAAACAAAAATACTTTAAACAACATTGGTGCCCCACATGTCCAGGTGGAGTATGGCTGTCATCTTGTGATACAGTAGCAAAGCCTGTGGATGCAGGATGCTTGGTCTCTGAGAGAGACCAAAACTAGCCTGAAAAGCAGAAAGCGATCCTGTGCTGTCTGGCCTGCCCTCTTGTATTCCCCAGCATACAGACTTCCTGAGTCCGCTAGAGCATTTTGACCCGAAGGGGAAATGGTTTGCCCACTTATGAAGAGGCCTCCTCTGGAGAAGGATGTCTCCTCTCCTTACCCACAGACCTGTTCCCATGTGATCTATCTTTTCTCTCCCATCCTGCCCTCTCATTGTCATTGTCAGGCAAGGTGTAAGTAGATCTGATGATGGCAGGAGTGCTGAAATGCTTGAGCTGAGATATCAATCCAACAAATTTGAATTATAAAGTAAATGGAAACTGGGGACCCTAATATATTTGGAGACTATATTAGAAGACTTAGACCTTGAACAAAACACTGCTGCAGACAGCATGCTGCAGGATAGCTGTTTGGCTATATTAGAAAGGCAAGTCTTTTGCTTAGAGCTCTTGAAGCTGTCCAGTTGCCTTTTATGAATTGTGTGTGAAGCCTTGAACAAGAATGGGTGCAAATCAAAGTTGCTGTCCATTTGCCACTTGAAACACTGACAACTGCAAACCATCTAACAACTATTTATTTCATTTTTTATCTCCTCTCCCTATTGTTACAGATGCTCAAGCTAGATTTCAGTTTGCTGATGACTTTTTTAAAATTCCACAATATTCAAGGGAATGTACTCCATCATTTGTCATGACTTGCTCAGCCACTTTGCAGACTCAAGATGATGAAATTCTTAAAAAAGAGCACAAGATGGCTAAGAATTACAGAATGTATTTTCTGCATCATTATATGACTTCCTACGTTTTTTTTTTCCCCAAACCTACAGACTCAAAGGTGATGAAAACACTAAGCAGCAATCTCTTCTAAAGCCAGCCTATAATCAACATCAGAGAGACCCACTGCATGACACACAGTTAGCTCTGTGCCTAATAAAGCCACCCCACGGCAGCACAAGATATACACTGACCCTGTGGAGTGAGTCGAGTGGAGGCTACTGAGACAAGGGGCTGCTGGAGCACAGCATGTCTGATGAGACATGGAGAGACATGCCTTTGATCAGCTTGGGGATGAGAAAGCAAGGGGGAGCTCTTTTGGCTGTCTTCAGCTGCCATGAGGAAGGGGTCTGCAATGAAGGAGCCAGACTCTTCTGTGAGGTGAACAGGGATAGCACTAATTAGACATAAGTTGCATTATGGGGCATTGCCAGGGTATCAGGGAGCCTTTTTTTCTCTGAAGGGTACTCACCATAGAGGACACCACTGTCCTTGGAGATCTTCCCAGCTTGACTGCTCAAGAAGCAACATAATAGAGGTGTCCCTGCTCTAAGAAAAGGGATTGGACTGGGCAACCTCTGGAGGACCCTTCCAACCAAATTATTCTACCAGTCTATGAATATGTATAGATCAGATCCTCTCTCACCTCAGCTACTACAGACATATCTTTCTCAATTTCCAATTTAATTTTCTCTCTTGGCATGGTGGAAAACTAAGTGACCGGAGATTCTTTTCCACATAGCCACAGCTGAGCTTCAGGGAACACAGCAAACAGTCTTGTCAGTCCAGTCTGCAAATTGGTTTTAGGCTGTTTAGGTCCTCGATGTGAAATGAGATCTCCTCAAGCCTGCCTCTTTCCTCCAAGTCCTTTTTCTGCCCAAATCTATGTTGCATTAAGGACAGAAATGAAGACTGTGGCTTTCTCTGCAACATTCTGGAATGCAGTAAGTACTGAAGACATCCATTTCTGGAAGGTGATAAAGATTGCAGACATCCATTTCAGTGCTCTGGTAACCACCGCTTCTCTAACTGAGCAAAGCCAATTGATAGCAAGGCAGGACAGAGTCACCTGCACCTCACTGTTGACATGCATAAGTACTCATGCTGACTACAAATTATCTTTCTATTGCAGTTTACTGATTTAATTGCAGGCCCCAGGTGGGAAGACTGTTATTTCCAAACACATCATCTGGTTCTGGTTTTCAGCCTTGTTATCACCTGCTTTGCTCAATGCAATATAAGCAGTTTTGCTGATAAGAAAAACTCTTTCTTCAAGACATATTTGCTCAGGAGTGTGTCCCAAAACAGCAATGAACTCCTGTCTAGCTTTTTCATTCCCATGGATGCTACTGATTGCCTGTGCTAGCCCTACCTGTCTCAGGCAGATTTGCTCTTTTTCTTAGATTACACAGGATCTCTAGGCAGTACGCATCCTCAACCAACCATGTCAGGAGTTATGCAAAGGGTTTTGATCTTCTTTAATCACACCCTAGAACTGGAGAGACTTTATATCTCCCTTTTTGCTTGTGACATAAAAATGAAATTTTGTACTAACCCTTTGTTCAGGATGTACAATAAAATCGAATGGTATTTGGGTAGACATGTTCCCTTGAAAATCCCAGCCATCATGTTCAGTTGGAAATACTTCCTGTTTTGTGACTGATGTAACCCATTCTTAGACTCTGGAGAGAGTTACTTCATCATGCAGGTGTGAGAAGGGATGCTGCTGTTCACTGTTCTCACTGCACCACAGAGACATAAAACACCTCTTTCACTGCTTGGAACTTCACAGTTGCTGACAAAATCATCCAATATGTTACTGCCATCACTAACTCATGTTGTCTTCCACATGTCTTAGGAGAATAAACCAGATGGAGAAAAAAGGTCTGGAGCTGTCTTTAGGACTGAACCCTGTGCATGGAACGGGAACTTCTGCTCTGAGACCATCGGAAGGCCCCTGCACTGGAACAAGGCTGAAGGCTCACAAGGCACCATCTGGCATCATCCCAAAGACCAGATGGGTGCTACTTTCTCATGCACTGTATCTGCTTCTGGATCCCCCCCACATGCAGAATGCTATAGCAATATGTGCATATAATAATAGGTGCTGGTGAAGTCAGGGCCCAGGTGCTTTTTGTGGACCTTCCTACTTTTTCTAGTGAGATTTGAGGAGAGTTAACACAAGAAGATTTAGCCCAGATCACTATCAGCAAATGTGCATGGAAACACCTCCAACTTTCCTACAGCCTGGTGACTTCTCACAGGCCTGGGCCAGCTCCACAGTTGCAACTGTGCCTACAATAACACAGAGCAGCCTTAGAGCTGTGCCACTGAAGACACAAAGATTAGCAATTGAACACGACGTCTGGTTCATTGAACTGAAAAGTCAATCTCAAAAGGCAAGCATGTACAGCAAGTTACTGTAGCAGACAGTAACTCACAGGAAATAATGAGAGATTTGCCTAGGACTCTGCCTGCCCGTCTTATATGTGTTGACACATGTTTCTGCACTAGTGATCTTGATCACAGAGTGACACCTATAAACAGACATGTGTTATGACAAGAACATTTAATCCCATCTGACTCCATATTTATGTGATGCCTTAGCATGGTCTCAGTATCCAGAGTGGCCAGACTTTGGTGTCTGTACTCCCAGATATTGTAGTAATGGCAGGGATCCGGCAGTAATTTCCAATCTCTGCAAGGTGCATGTGTGGCATCTTTTTAGCCAATATGCAAGAAAAGACCTACTTGTACAATCATAGAATCATAGCATCATTTAGGTTGGAAAAGACCTTTAAGATCATCGAGGCCAACCGTCAACCGTGCCCACTAAACAAGCAAAGGTCTTCCTCATATCTTTTCTATTTTAAACTTGCATCGGCTGCATTGTTATCTTTGAAACTGTATATCACTCAGTGGAGTGATACAACTCAGAGCATCAACATAGAGAATGTGGGGAACTGAGGTGAATGCAACCTTCAGACCTCAAATTAAGAGTATGAAAGATTCTAAAGGATCTGACTTTAACACCTGGTTCTAGTCTGGTAACATTTATGAGATCTAAAGGTGGAGCTTCTTCACCAACCACCTAAATTACCAATGACATTACATTGTACTCTATTAAGGCACAGGACTTCTTACATCTGTTCAACAGTGTCTCTTTGGAGTAAACCAGATTGATTAACACAGCTCACTGCAGTTCCATCAGTCCTACCCAGCTAAGGCCTGAAGTTTAGACTCCATATATAGGTATTGAAGTACCAGGCTTGGTTCTTCCTGCTACAGAGATCTCTAAACTCGTGTCACCTCAGTCTAACTAGCTCACATCAGAGAAATTGTAGCTTGGCAGCAGAATCTGTCCTTTTGAGACTGTCTTGGCAATGCTACTGCTGCTGCAGAAACAGCACCTGCTTGCATGGAAGTGAACCAAGAACAGTATCTTTGTGAGGATTTGGTCCTAGAGATCACCAGTTGTGTTCTGACGTGATCACTAGAGCTCATCTAAATCAGCAAATCTGTGAGAAGGCATGAAATGAGTGTAGCGCAGCAATTCAACTCTGTATTGTAAGCCAATGAAAAGCTGCTTTGCACCAGCTGGGTATACCAAGTCAGGCTGAGTTACTTCATAATTTACATCTTTTAGCTGGTTAGCTCGCTTGCAGCATCCCCTGCCATAGGATTTGTCCCATACTGCTGAGCACTTACATTCCCACCGGACAGCAGAGGAGGGGCTCTGTCCTCAGCTTGCCTTTGCCTTTGCTAGGCTTTTCAAAGCCACATGGCTAGAGTATAACCCTGATGTCAAGCTGCACAGAGCAAACAAACTAAGAGGTCTGACTCTGCTCTGTGCGGCATGTGTGGCACTTTAGTGGCCTCACTTTAAAAAAAAAGGAGATAAAAGCCCAGTAATTAGAATGCATGGGTTGACTGGAGACTAGGAAAGTGCACGCTTAACTTCCCTGGATGTTCAAACCTAGCAGGTGCCTGTGCACTGAGCTGAAGGTAATGCTCCTCAGAGAGGCTAGGTGCCCATGTAGTCACCGGGACACGTTTCTGGGGAGAACTCCCTTGCAGGGTCATCTGCAACCTGGTTCCCAACCTGCGCCATGCTCTGAGAAGGGAGCAGGAGTGGGTCTGACCCCTCCTTTCCAATCTCTCTCTGGAGCAGGGGTTTTGAGTCCCTCCACCTGAGAGTGTTACGTAGCTGCTGGGACCCATAGGGTCCTACCATCCTCTGGGTGGTCCTTCAAGGATTGCACCTAGTCTGGAAAGGACATCTGGCTCTGAGAAATTTCATCTGGGATCCAGGGAGGCTGAGAACCAGTTTCCTGATTTTTCCTAGGGCCTGTGTCCCAGGAAAGCATCACTGGCTCCAGGCTTTTCAGGAAGGAAGGCTTCAAAGACCTAACATGAATAACATGTCTATCAGGGCTCCTAGCAGTAGTGCAAGCAGAGCCAAGTTGGAGCAAAAAGTTGTGGAAAGGACTGGAAAAAATGATTGAGTTCTTCATGTTTTGTTTTGTTTTGCTTTTTTACCTAGTCCTTGTCACAACTTTCCTGTTAAACAGCCCTGGAGGATTTTTCAGTAGTTGAGAAATTGTTACGAATTCTGTTGAAACAGCTCAGCACTATGTGAGAGTGATGTTAGTTATGATGGACTTGCTGTGACTTCCATGTGGGTGCACTGAGGAATCCTGGGGGAGTTCATTTGGAGCTTACTGTTAGAAGACTCTGCTACTGGTAACATGCTAAGATCATCCTGACTTTTTTCTCTTCTGACCCAACTGCACAATTCCTGGGGCTTTTTTTTTTTTCCTTTTTTCTTTTCTTTAAAAAGAAAAAAAACCTATCCACAAAGCAGAGGTCAAATACAGACCACCTTAATCAGAGGTTCATTTTATCCTGCTTTAGCACTTGTCTGTAAAAGTGCATACTTGTAAACTGCTGGTAAAAGCACCTAACAAAAAAAAATCTCTGAATTATTTATAAAAGCAGTTTGTGTCTTCATGTGCCGCTCAGAGAAACTAAGCATCCCCTCTGATGAATTAGTGATTAGTCAGTATTTAAAAGGCAGTATTTACAGGATACACAACTGCTTAAAATTGGACTGCACACAAAGTGAGTTATATTGTAACCAGCTGCCATCACCTGCCTGTTAGTTCAGCTCCTGAAGTAGCACAGAAATGTCTTACAAAGATAGCAAGGTTCTTAATTTAGCATGGTGGGGAAATATTTTTCTGCAATACTATTACTACATTAGGCAGCTGAAATGTGGAGCTGTAATAATGAAATGCATAGATGTTTTGCAGATTCAGATAAACTAATGAGGAATTATTTGCATGAATAATCTGGTGCAACATCACATATATGTTAAGTTTCCTGTGCCCCTGTGCTTCTGCAATATGTGGACCACTTTCTCTGTTTCAAAAATATAATCCTCCTTTCTCTATGCATAAATCTTGAGTAACATGACATGGTCCCTCACACCTGGAATACTCAGGTTTAGAATTTATAGTTGCTGCGGACATGTATATTTCAGCTGTTAGGGATCAATAAAAGCACATTTTGTGTAGAACCCTGAACATCTTTCAGGACTGTGGCTATTTCAACCTCCCTTCTCATTTAAAAATTCTTTATTGTTAGCCTTGCAATCCTCCATGTTTGGAAGAATCACACAGTTCCTACTTTGGTTTCTAACATGATGAATCTTCAGAAGATAGCTTGTTCACAGGTGACACCTTAGACTACAGAAGCCCATTATTTTTTATATTGCATGTTTCCAACTTATACCCATCACTGCCTGGAAGGATTCTTATTAAACACACGAAAAGTTAGAAGAGAAAAACAAACCAGAAATAGTAAATTTAGCTATTTCTGCAGCTATAAATCTTCCCAAATGATGCATAGAAAGTAAACAGTTAAGAATTTTCTTCTGGTCAGTTTTCTTTGTAGAACAACACCATTTCACTCTCACACTTACAGGGTTTTCACAGCCATCCTGCTCAGCCTGGAGTTATAATCTCCCATTCCCAAAAAACCACAGTTAGGTTAAATTTTTTAAGGAGAGAAAGAACATACTCCTTTTGAAACACAATGATTTCAGTTCATTTCTGAAAGTGACAATTACTCACTTTTCCTTAAAAAACCCTCACACCTTTTCCTTTCTTAAAAGAAGGTGCCCAGCACTGTAAGATCCACAAACTTATTCAAACTGATTACAAAACTCAATGGGACTAGCACTGGACCCTAACAAAGTTTAAACTACAAGCAGATACAAGTCCTTCTGAAAACAGAGTTGGGGTAGGATGTGACTAGCGTTTAGAAAAAAATAAAAGAAAAACAAACCAACCAACCAAACAAAAACCCCAAACTGGACAACCACAGATGAGCTTACCTTTAAAGAAAGACAGGAACAAGGATGCCCAGAGACATAGTCCAGAATAAACAAATCCCAAGCACTTTTCTGTGAGCATTGTCAAAAATAGGCTGGCTATCCTTCCTGAGCAGAGGGAGAAAGAGGATGAAGTCTTGGAGACAGCCTGCAATGACTGATGGATTTGGCAATTACAGTAATAAGGCATCAAACCAGCTTCCCACCAGGACAGAGAAGTACATTCGGTCGTGTGCTTCTCCAGTCCCCAGGAGCCAAATCAGCTCTGTGCTGGGTCAGTAAATCCAAACACAAAGGGGCTGGTTACTTTGCTTGGGACTCACATTCCCAGACACTCAGGGCCTTTTCTTGGTCAGAAACAAATGCTAGTGGTTCCAGCACACAGCTGTGTATGTACTGCAAGAAGGGGGAGCATGCTGCCTGGGAGATGCTTTCCACATCCCCACAGACTGTACCTAACTCAAGACAGCACGTCTGCAGCAATTCCAGTGCTTGCACTCGAGTGCCTCTAGAGCTGTTTCCCAGCAAAATGAGTTTGTGTCCCTCTCTGCTCTCTCTCAGCTACCAGTGCAACTTGCAGCAAGCACTTGTGGCATGGTCCCTCTGCCATGTACCTGCCCTTTCTCCCAGCAGAAGTGGCTGGGAAGCTTCAATAGTGCAGAAGCTGGAGAAGGTGAAACTCACCAGTCTCCTGCTCTTTTTGATGCATCCCTTCCTGCAATCACTTTCACCAGAGGCAGGGAACTGCCCCGAGTGCCCTCTTCCCAAGCTGCCCACTGCTGCTGGCTCCCCGCTGTGGAATTTTGCACACATACTGGCTCCCCTGGGACAGTTCCTCTACCTCCCCACTCTAATTTATGCACCAGCCAGTGAAAGGCAACGCAAGGCAAAGGCTCAAATACATTTCATGACATTCATCATTTGGGCCTTTTTTCTACTCTTTTGCCTACTCTGCACACTCACCCACTTCTCTTTCACTGAAAACAGGTGCAGGACTTTGCGCTTCCCCTTGTTGAACTTCCTGGGGCTCCTGCCTTGGCAGGGTACAACCCTAGGTTGATGCAGAGAGCAGCACCAAGTTGTGACTTTGCACAGGAGGAGGGATTTGGCTGCTGCTGTAGCGAGGCTGCACCAGGCAGTGGAGGCTGGTAGGTGAGCAGAGCCCTGTGACATGGGGGCAGAGGGTGTGGTGAGGAGGAGGCTAGGCCTGGGGTGATGAGTAGCGGGACACAGGCTGGCCCTGGAGACCCCCAGGCTGCAAACATCTGCCCTTGGACCAGCTGCAGAGATGCAGACCTAGAGCTGGGCAGAACCTGCTTTTGGGGGGAACAACAAAATATTACCTGGCACATGTAGAAGGACCCATCAGCATCAAAATCCCACCTCTCCTGACCAGGGGCTGCATCACTGCACCCCGTCCCTCACAAGGCTGTCCCCAGCGGCCATAGGGCCCAGCAGACATGTGAGGAAACAGTAGCTGTAGCACCAGGAAAAGGGGGGAAAATCAGCACAGGTGCAGTTAGCAACACCACCAGCATTGTTAATATTAAGACTTTTCCCACAGTTTTCATGCTTTCATTTTCTTCTATTAAGTGATAAATAGATTTGGGGTCCAGGACCACAAGGGGCTGGTGTGTGCCCCAGCTGGCCCCTGAGGCACCTTCCCAGTGTCACCAACAGCGAGGTGGCTTCCTGGGGGGCTGGGAAGGGTCCTTGGAGCTGCTGGCCCTCCTCTTCAGGGCTCGCCAGGGCCCCCCACGTGAGCGTTTGCTGCCCCGGCTGCGAGCGGAGAGCCCTGGCACAGCCTCCTCTGGGTCCTCTTGCTGCTCTTCTTGCTCCCTATGGGTGGCAACAGGGGCACAGGCAGGACTGCTGACACCCCCATGAAGGGCTGGGCTGGGGGCATGATACCCTCCTTAGGAGACAGCAGGGCTGGGGGCAGCCACAGGGCTGTCCTCCCACCCACTGGCAGCATGTCTATCCCCCAGGCCCATCTGATGTTGGGCCTCCCCACTGCACTGGCACACAATGGTGTCAGTCAGCTGGTGGACAAAGCTCCTGGTGCCCCTGCCCAGGGAAGCCTGCAGCAGCTGGATCAGAGCCTCCTCATCCAGGCCAAAGTATTGGAGGCTGCATGTGACAAGGCTTTGCACTGCTGCTGCTTCCTGGGCATCCTCGAAGAGCTGCCCCAGCTCCTGATGCAGCCAGGGCAGCAGGGGATGGAGGACAGTGGGGTAGACACGGAAAAGGAATGCCCAGACATAGGCATGGAAGCCACCTACTGGAGCTCCCAGCAGAGGCCCTGTGGCTACTGACCAGGGTGCTGGAGCATGATGGAGTCTGTGGGCAGCTGGGTGTCTGGGACCTCCTCCTGTCAGGTGGACAACAACTGACGGTGCCACAGGTGGTGGGATGATGTGGTCCTCAAAGTCGTTTTCCTCCCGCACTGAGTGCAAGATGGAGCTCACCCTCCCTTTGCAGAGAGGGCAATCGGGCTTGCTCTCAGCCCACCGCAGGATGCAGGTGTAACAGAATTGGTGGAGGCATGGCATCACGTAGCTGGCCTCCTCCCAGCTGTCCAGGCATATTGGACAGTGGTTCTCCAGCTCCGTGGCCATGCTCTCCATGTGCTGCGGTGGGCTGGGAGGAGCTGGGAATGACAAACCTCTCCCTCTCACTGCCGCTGCAGCAGCAGGTGTCTAGAAAAGGAAGACGGGCCACAAATGTTGGCTGGCCTGATGAGGGGTGGAAGAAATGCCCAGGTCCCTCAAGAAGGAAACCCTCCCAGCTCCCCAGGGTGAGGTTTCCCTGCACAGCTCACCTCTGCTGCTGCAAGCACGCCTCCTGGTGCCCTGGCTGCCTGAGTGAGGAAGGGCTGGGGAAAATCCTCTGATGGCTCTGGGGTCAGGCACTGCGAGCTGCACTCAACAACTTCCTGGGCACGACCTCAGCACCAACAACAGCCTTGCACGACGCTCCAAATCTTGCGTACTCGCTCAGCTGGAGTGTGGGCATGAGCCAACTGGGTGAGACTCGGCACCCAAATACAATCAGCAAGGGATGCGGCATCACAATCCATTGCTCAGGGATGTCACAGTCTCACTTGGAGGTGTCACAGCCCATCTGTCAGTGACATCAGAACCCATAGCTTGGTCATGGCACTGTCCATCTCCCCTCTATTCACCCATCTCTTGCCTTGTGCTCAGCATTGCTGTTTCACGCCAGTCACCAAGGCCTCAGCCGTCTCTTCCCAGGGCCCTGTCAGGTCACTCTGGCTGTGGCAGATGTCTCCAGGCACATGCAGCAAGAGGGTTAATTGGATAACACCTCGTGCCTCCCTTAGTGACTGCAGTACAAAGTCCCACAGGCTCTTCCAACAACCCAGCACTGCTGGAGAACCCTCCCCTGCTTCCTCCTATGGGCAATCAAAGGCAGCACTTGGCTTGCTTTTGGGGATTTTCTACTTGTTGAGCCATCAAACCAATGCCTCTAGCTCCAAGCTGTGGGTGTCCATTTGCCGAAGGTGGTTGCACTTCTCATCCCCATGGAGACACCACAGGATGCAGTCACTTCTCCAGATGGGTGTTTGTGTTCAGCTCCTGATGACCCTTGGGCCAGGATGGACATAGTGCTTGGGCCCCAGCTCAGATGTGGGGCTGGATGGTGCCCAGCATCCCCCCTTTGGGGTCTGCAGGGTGATAATAATATTACTGACAGACCTTGGGCTGCCTGGTTGTCTGAGTTGGAGGACCATGACTGCAGGAACAGTGAATTTCCATTTGTGGACACTGAAATTATAAGGGACCAGTTGTATCAGTTGAATGTTCCTAAGTCTATGGGGCCAGATGGGATTCATCCCAGAGTACTGAAGGAGCTAGTGGATGTTTACAGCAGGACCCCTCTCAATTATCTACCAAAGGTCTTGGGAGTCTGGCAAGGTCCCTGCTGACTGGAAGCTAGTCAGTGTTATTCCAGTTTACAAGAAGGGCATGAGGGAACACCCAGGAAACTACAGACCCATTTGTCTAACCTCAGTACCTGGAAAAATTATGGAGAAGGACATACTGGGTGCTGTTGAGAGGCATTTAAAGGACAACGTAGTCATCAGGCACAGCCAACATGGGTTCACAAAGGGAAAGTCCTGTTTAATGGATTTGATATCCTTCTATGATAACGTCACCCACCTAGGGGATGAAAGGAAGGCAGTGGGTGTAGTTTTTCTGGATTTTGGTAAGGCTTTTGATACTGTGCTTCACAGCATCCTTCTGGACAAGTTATTCAACTGTGTGATAAGCAAATACATGGTGCACTGGGTGAAGAACTAGCTGAACAGCAGGGCTCAAAGTGCTGCAGTGAATGGGGCTACATCTGGCTGGCAACCAGTCACCAATGGTTTTCCTCAGGGTTCAGTTCTAGGGACAGTCCTGTTCAATATTTTTATCAATGATCTGGAAGCAGGAGCTGAATGCACCATTAGCAAGTTTGCTGATGATACTAAACTGGGAGGTGCTGTTAACTCTCCTGAGGGATAAGAGGCCTTGCAGAGGGATCTAGATGGCTTGGTGTCCTGGTTTCAGCTGGGGTAGAGTTGATTGTCTTCCTAGTAGCTGGTACAGTGCTATGTTTTGAGTTCATTTGAGAACAATCTTGATAACACTGATGTTTTCAGCTGTTGCTAAGTAACATTTAGTCTCAAGTCAAGGATTTTTCAGCTTCTCATGCCCAGCCAGCAAGAAAGCTGGAGGGGCACAAGAAGTTGGCACAGGACACAGCCAGGGCAGCTGACCCAAACTGGCCAATGGGGTATTCCATACCATGTGATGTCACATCTAGTACATAAACTGGGGGGAGTGGGGGTGGGGGGATCGCCGCTCTGGGACTAACTGGGTGTCGATCAGCGGGTGATGAGCAATTGCACTGTGCATCATTTGTACATTCAAATCCTTTTATTATTACTGTTACCATTCTATTAGTGTTATCATTATTATTATTAGTGTCTTCTTTTCTGTTCTATTAAACCGTTCTTATCTCAATGCACGAGTTTCACTTCTTTTCCTGATTTTCTCCCCCATCCCACTGGGTGGGGGGGGATTGAGTGAGCGGCTGCATGGTACTTAGTTGCGGCTGAGGTTAAACCACAACACTTGGGCAATGAGTAATGGGATGAAATTTAACAAGTTCAAATGCTGGATTCTGCACCTGGGATGGAGGAAGGCCAGGCACAAGTAGACATTGGGAAAAGAGTCGCTGGAGGGCAGCCCTGCAGAAAGGGATCTGGGGGTGCTGGTTGGCAGCTGGCTCAGTATGAGTCAGCAGTGTGCCCTGGCAGCCAGCAGGGCAAACTGCATCCTGGGGTGCATCACAGCATAGCCAGCTGGTCAAAAGAGGTGACTGTCCCACTGTATTTAGTGATGGTGTGGCCTCACCTTGAGTCACTTTGTGCAGTTCTGGGCCCCACAATTTAAGAATAATGTGAAGGCACCTGAATGTGTGCAGAGGAGGGTAACAAAAATGGTGGAAGGGCTGGAAGGCATGTCCTGTGAGGATCAGCTGAGGACTCTGGGTTTGTCTAGCTTGGAAAAAAGGAGGCTGAGGGGCAACCTCATTACTCTCTGCAGCTTCCTAAGGAGGGGAAGGGGAGAGGGCGGTGCTGATCTCTTGTCCCTGGGATCCAGTGACAGGATGTGTGGGAATGGTTCAAAGTTGTGTCAGAGATGGTTCAGACTTGACATTAGGAAACCTTCTTTACTGAGAGGGTAGTCAAACACTGGAACAGGCTTCCTAGAGAGGTGGTCAATGCTCCATGCCTGTCAGTGTTTAGAGGCATTTGGACAATGCCCTTAATAACATGCTTTAACTTTTGGTCAGAATATTCTACTTCTATTCTATTCTGTTCTATTCTATTCATTGCTATTGCTCCATGTGATAGCCCAGGGCTCGCAGTTCATCCAGCCTGGGAAAGCCACCACCTCCTTCCCCACATACACACTGCTTTGAATAAGACTGTGTAGAAAAAAAAAAAAAAGAAAGAAGAAACCACAGCTTTTCACTATGTGTTGATGCTCAGAGCCAGAACTGCAAGGATGTACTGACAACTGTGCATGTACAGAGGCTGTTCCCTGCTCTCTAGAGCAGGCTGAGCCAGTAGCGAGGAGACAGTAAATGTAATCTCTTCTGGCAGGCAGAGCCTTCCGCTGCCCCGGGGCTGTGCTCTCCAACACTTGTTTGACATTCAGTGCTGAGCAGGGTGCAGGGACAGTGACTTAGGACCAGTTCTGTAAAGGGACTACGCTTGGCATTTGGCACTGAAGAACTGTAGATATCGGTGTACTGTAAGTTGTATTTGCTCTGGGCACAGCTTTGTACAGCAATAAACACTCAGTGGCACTGGCACAAGCTTAGAAATTGGCTGTGCTGAGACTCTCCACAGCTACACCTCAGGAGCAGCTGCCAGTGCCAACCCTGTGCAGCGCCTTCCCAACCTAAGCAGTGACAAGAGAGATGTGTTTCCAGGGAATCACATGCTTCCTCACTACTAAACTTCCCTAGAAAAGGAAGAGTTTGGCACAAGGACATGGGTAATGTGTATTTCTAAAAACAAATGCAATGTATTAATCAACAGTTTTATCCAGCTTTATCTAGTAGGTCAATTACAATATCACCAGTTTGGTAAACCACCCAGAAAGTTGCCACAAAAACACAAACAAAAAGATGAAGGCAATACGCATTGACTTTAAGATCACTGTTGATCCTATCAAGTTCCATCATAAAGCAAATCCAAAAAGTTGCATCAGTAAAACTGTGAGGCATTAATCATTTCCTGCTGGCTCAGCCCCAGGTTTTTTACCCATTGTAGGTTTGGGTTCTACTTCCTTTGTGTATATTTGATGTAAACACAGTGAAGATTGTTTTATGATCAGAAACTTCAGAAATTTCCTTCCTTTTCTCCACTGAGTCTAGTTCAGAGACATCCTGTCGTTTCCCTTGCCTTTGGGCTTTTACTCTGCAAGACACCATAATATGGCCCACGTCTCAGTTCTAAGCAGTTTTAACAGTCTTGATAATCTGTAAGTTGCAAGGTGGAAGACGTATAAATAGGCCAAATGAAGGGCTGATGGAGCAGCTGAAAGGCTGTTGGTTCTCCATACAAACATTTCCAAAAGTCATAACTAGGAAATTGTACCTTGACTGATCCCTACTGTTTAATTGCCTCCTTTGAAGCTGAGTGACTTGCATTGACAGCCCCTGCTTAGTTTTAGTCACTACTTCTACGTATATCCAGCACTAGCCAAACTCAAAATGCTGATGAACTGCAGGAGTCAGGACAGAAAAGGACATCCACTCTGCCTGCAAGCAAGTGCACCAGATAAGCATCCTTGCTTGCTCATAAGACCATTTAAAACCAAGTTACAACATGTAGCAGGCTCTCCAGTTCATAGAATCATAGAATGGTTTTGGTCGGAAGGGACCTTCAAAGATCACCTAGTTCCAACCCTTCTGCCATGGGCAAGGACACCTTTCACTAGATTGGATTGCTCAAAGCCCTATCCAACCTGACCCTGAAAACTTCCAGTGATGGGGCATCCACAACTTCTCTGGGCAACCTGTTCCAGTGTCTCCCCACCCTCATCGTAAAAGATTTCTTCCTTATAGCAAATCTAAACCTACCCTCTTTTAGTTTAAAACCATTGCCCCTTACATTTCTGGACTGACAGTTCTCTGAGATGTTTCCACCTTTCTTCTTAGGTGGGTTTGGCACTGACATACTACAACCTGAACACTACAGAATTTTGTGTGTTTTAACTCCTCATTCTCCTTCCCCAATGTAACGCCCTATGAATAGGCTGAGTACAGCCCTGTAAGAGGCATAGCCACATCCATGGACCTCTGCGCAGGACAGCTACACAGCAAGGTTCAGGGAGAGGAGACATTTTTCACTAGATTGGATTGCTCAAAGCTCTATCCAGCCTGACCCTGAAAACTTCCAATGATGGGGTATCCACAGCTGCTCTGGGCAACCTGTTCCAGTGTCTCTTCACCCACAGCATAGAAAATTTCTTCTGTATATCTAATCTAAATCTACCCTTTTTTAGTTTAAAACCATTGCCCCTTGTCCTGTCACTACAGGTCCTGCTAACAAGTCTCTCTGCATTTTTCTTACAAGCCCAATTTTACATATTGAAAGGCCACAATAAGGTCTCCCCGGAGCCTTTTCTTCTCCAGGCTGATCAACCTCAACTCTCTCAGCCTTTCCTCATAGGAGAGGTGTTCCATCCCTCTGATCATTTTTGTGGCCCTCCTCTGGACCCGCTTTAACAGGTCCGTGTCTTTCTTTTACTGGGGAACACAGAGCTAGACACAGTACTTCAGGTGGGGTCTCATGAGAGCAGAGAAGATGGGGAGAATCACCTCTCTCGATCTGCTGGCTATGCTTCTTTTTAGGCAGCTCAGGTTACAACCAGTTTTCTGGGCTACAAGCACACATTGCTGGCTCATACCTAATTTTTCATCTACCAATATCCCAAAGTCCTTTGCTGCAGGGCTGCTCTCAATCCATTCATCCCCCAGTCTGTATTGACAGTGGGGATTGCCTCTAGGTGCAGGACCTTGCTCTTGGCCTTGTTGAACTTCATGATGTTCACATTGGCCCACTCCTCAAGCCTGTCATGGTGCTTCCGGATGGTATCCCTTCCCTCAAACATATCAACTGCACCACTCAGCTTGGTGTCATCCACAAACTTGCTAAGGCTGCACTCAATCCTACCGTCTAAGCTGTTAATAAAGATACTGAACAGTACCAGTCCCAGTGCAGAACCCTGAGGGACCCCACTTGTTACTGGTCTCCATTTGGACATTAAGCCATTGACTGCAACTCTTTGGATGCAGCCATCCAGCCAATTCCTTACTGATATACCAGTCCATCCATCAAACCCATATCTCTCCAATTTAGAAGCAAGGATGTTGTGGGGGACCTTATCAAAGGTCTTTCAGAACTCCAGGTAAATGACATCTGTAGCTCTTCCCTTGTCCACTGATGCAGTCACTCCACCATAGAAGGCCACTAGATCAGTCAGGCACAGTTTGCCCATGGTGAAGTCATGTTGGCTGTTATGCAATAGTACCACAGCAAGAGTAACCATGCACTCTGGACAAAGCCTTCATGCTGCTGCTTGCAGCAATGCCTCAGAAGGGGAAGATAACACTATGTTTGGGGGGTCAGATCCAGAGACAGATATAGACCAAATTCATTACCATAGGACTGCAGATTAGCAAGATGGTTTTTTTGAACCTTTACATGAAAAAAGCAACAACTCCCAAATTACATATTCGGATCTGTTGTGGTTTAACCCCAGCCACCAACTAAGCACCACACCGCCACTCGCTTACTCCACCCCATCCAGTGGGATGGAGGAAAGACTCAGGGAAAAAAAGTAAAACTTGTGGGTTGAGATAAAGACAGTTTAATAGGACAGAAAGGAAGAAAATAATGGAGATTATGATGATGATAATAATAATAATAATAATAATAATTGGAATA
Source organism: Haliaeetus albicilla (assembly GCF_947461875.1). Lineage (NCBI taxonomy): Eukaryota > Metazoa > Chordata > Aves > Accipitriformes > Accipitridae > Haliaeetus > Haliaeetus albicilla. The sequence continues at coordinate 43,569,328 of NC_091516.1, forward strand.
TACAAAACAAGTGATGCACAATGCAATTGCTCACCACTTGCCAACCAATGCCCAGTTAGTTCCTGAGCAGCGATCTGCGCTCCCCAGACAACTCCCCACAGTTTATAATACTGGCCATGACATCACATGGTGTGGAATATCTCTTTGGCCAATTTAGGTCAGCTGTCCTGGCTGTGTCCCCTCCCAACTTCTTGTGTCCCTCCAGCCTTCTTGCTGGCTGGGCATCAAAAGCTGAAAAATCCTTGACTTAGTATAAACACTACTTAGCAACAACTGAAAACATCAGTGTGTTATCAACATTATTCTTGTATTAAATCCAAAATGTAACACTATACCAGCTACTAGAAAGAAAATTAACTCTATCCCAGCTAAAACCAGGACAAGACCAATGGGTGACTGGATCACAGTGCATTTTTACCCTCATCAGTATCTGGAAGGAAGGGATTCCTTTGCAATGTGACATGCTGAGCAATCCCAACATTGCTAATGGAGGTGGAAGAAAAAGGATTTTTGCTACTCCGAGAGAGACACCCTGCTCCTTTCATCCAGCCAAGACTCCCAAAGTGTGTTTAACTTCTAGTACAGCTATGGACAAGGCCAAATCTCTTTCCTCCCAACCTCATCATCAACCTTTAAGTTGCTGAACGCTGTGGATGGTGTAAACCTGCAGCACATTCCCTCCCATGGAGACTGGGGGATGTTTCCTGTTGGTGGCATGCATCCATGGGTTATTTGAACACTTAAATTATTTTGCCAGAGCAACGAGTTGTCAAAAAGCTATGCTTTCAGCTACTTGCAGCTAATTGATTTCACCCATTTTGATCTAGGCTTCCTCATCCGTTCATTTTTCAATAACTCCTCATCCCTGGACAGAAGGCAAGAGTTTAATGAACAGCCTAGGGTGATGAACCTTTCGGGGACAACCATTGTGAAATGTGAAGGCTTACTTGTGCATGAAGATGTCAGACCTGGTCCTTGAGTGTTTACAGCTTGGGGATGTTAGAAACAGGCCCATACCTGGCCACAAACCCAAATCTTCAAGGGCTTCCTTTACCAAGAGTAGCACTATGTAGTGACAGGGTAAGGTGTCCCCTAAGACAAGCCAAAGTGGATGCAAACACAGTTATAGGCTAGGGCACATGTTCTCCCTGGGGTAACCACAGCCTGTAACCACAGCTGCTAAACTACACCATGAAACAATGCTAATTGAACTGCCATCCCTCCCCAGAGCTGCTTGCTAATTCTGATTCCTCCACTGTCGCAGGGGCTCAGTGCTCAACTCACATGGCTTAAAACCTGCCACAATCAAAGTGGTTTACTGGTTTCTCAATTACATGCAATGAGCTGTCAATCAGCTTGTACTTCTAGTCTCCTAAGAGGTCTTGGGCTGCAACCGAGGAGGGCAGTTCGGCAGGCCATATCTTAATTTGGGTCTCAGAGCTCTCCCAGAGGGGATCAGCGCTCAAGGCAGAGCAGAAAGTACAAGGCAGCTGCAGATGCTCCCTGTGGCAGGAAGAGAACAGCCTCATCACCATCTTGACTGAGGACTAGGTAAACCCAAGCCACAGTGAGACAGAAAAACACAGCCCTGGAGTATTATTTCCCTTCCAGGTTTAGGGCCACAACATGTGACAACTTCACTCTATGCACCAGGCACATCTGTCTATGCTCCTGGAGATGAGAGTAGTGAGATATTGCCTGCTTGGGGGGATGGGAAGGGTCCTCTCTGTGTTAGAGGAGCTGCAAATACCAGGCTCCTGGGCTCGGGGTGGGCATGCAGGTGAGGAGCCCTGGGGACTGCCAGGACAGGTAGGCAACAAAGACAGGCAGCTCAGCAAGGGCAGGGAGGGTGCAAAGGGCTGCTGGGGACAGACAGAGCCAGTCCTGAGCCTCTGCCCACATAGAAGGCATTTCTTCCTGTTCCCTGCCCCACAGCAATCAGGCCTTTCTCTGCAGGCAGGTCTGGGGCATCCAGGTGCTGCAGAGCCCCAGTGAAGTCCCTGGGAGCAGGAGGGCTGGGAGTTGGATGGTGGCCCTGGAGCAAATCCCCAGCACCAGGATGCTGAGCTGCAGGTGCCCCCTCAGCTGACATGGGAGGCAGCTCAGCAAAGCCCCAACAGCACCATGCCCTGCCTTGCCTTGCCTTGCCTTTGGCTCTGTAAGGGCAGGGCTCCTCTGGCTTTAGGGAGACACACAGGGGCCTCCTGGCCCCTGAGAGCCTGAGACTCTGCAGGAGCCTTTGCTTCAGACCTGTTGGGAGGGCTCACCGGGAGGCAGCAACTGTCACAGCAGCTCTGAGAGCACTGGCCAGCCTCAGGCCCAGGCTAGAGCATGGGTGGCATTTTGCAGCTGGAGCCAGAGTCCTGATGCATGCCTGGCAGCAGTACAGACTTCTTGTGCACCACAGCCAGGCATTTGGTGCTTGCAAGCATGAGGGTTTTTATCTGAAATTAAATCCCTTTTCCTCCTGTTTGCCACCCCCCCCATCCCCAAATAGATATTTGCTACACTGTGGCCATGCAGCAACCATCCTTCCTACCCCCTGCACTCTGCTGTTGCAAGATGTTCCTCTTGTTGTGGTCAATGGTCTCTACACTGCACCTGGAAGACTTTGTGGTCTTTCATACTTCCCTGTCCGCACGTAGCCTTAGCTGCATGAAGGGTCCCCCTTGCTTTTAATAGCTTTCCTTATCTTGTGAACCGGAGCCATTGCTAAACCTCTGTTCCCATGCTTTGAGCCTTTCATCCCACATGCCTTTGCACCATGCCTCCAGCACAGGGTTGTCTACTCTTCACAACAGGGCTGGAAACCACTTTTCCTCTCCCAGAGCCAGGAAGCCCCATTTTGAAACTGACTCACAGGAGGTGGGCTGAAGGCGTGGTTGGTCCCTCAAGCATGGCAAATCCATCTACACCGTGGCTGCCTGCAGGCAAGAGATCTGGTGCTACATTTTCCCACTTAAACCTGCAGATGCAGTCAGCTGGGATCCTGGGGCTTTGCAGTCCAGCTTTCTGTGCTCCTCAGCCCTTAACCACATTCCAAAACTAGGCTACAAGTGAATGGATTGCTTTGTCCCACAGCCATTTAACCATGCCAGGTGGCAGAAATGAGCATGTCTTACTACCAGATATACACCCTGGAGCCTAGAAAATCATACTGAAAAATCATCCTTTCTGACCCTGGGAGACAGTGGTGGACAGGTACCTATGGATGCTTTATCACATGCTTGGGGAAAGGGAAGCTGGGGGCCAGTCCTGGTGCCACGGAGTCCAGCTGTGAGCAGGGATGGCCAGCTTCAGCACAGGGATCCTGGCAGGCCAGGCAGGTGGGGACTGAGGATAAACCATGAACAAGTTTTCTTCTTTGAAAATCATGAGAAGGCAGAGCATGTAATTTACTGCACTCCTGAGATGGAGCCTGGCTCCTTGTCAGACTCATTGTTCACACAGGCTCGGTCATCAGTGCAGGGGCCTGGAGGTGTGGTTCCCTGCTCACAGGCTGCTGACAAGAAAGGAAACAGCAAGAGTGAGCTCAGCGTGCAAGTCTGTGTTGCTCCTCCTCTCTCCTGTTCATCTGAACTGTGCTGCCACTGCAGAAGGCTTTCCAAGAGATTATAAGACCAGGCTCTTCTGGCTGAGATCCTACAGGAAGGATGCACACCTGCACCTCAGCTCTGTCTAGGTTAATTGCTCCGCCTCCCCCTCCTATAGAAGCAGATGAAATTAATATAGAAATCAAGAGTTTCCACCAAAGACCTCCAAGGCAAACATTTTATTTCACTGCCATTTCCTTCTGTGAAAAACTGGGATAGACCACTGCAGTCTGGGGCTTGCAGGTGCGGGCTGTGCTCTGACTTCATGAAGTTATGTGACTTGTTCCTCCTCTTGGGGTCACTTCTCCTGCTGGTCACAGCACTGCACCTCAGCAAACTTGGCACTGGGCATCCCTCCTCTAGAGACGGGTATGCCTGCAGGTGGGCCAGCTCTACTTCTTCCACCATCTCTCCCAAAGGTTGCTGTGGAGTTTCCCCAGTCAGCCCTTCCAGCATTGGCTTGACTTCCAAGCCGAACCTCAGCACCTGAGACTGGGAGTCAACACAGATAAAAGACAGTCACACTTAATAGCCAGGCAAGTAGAAAGGATGATGAAGAAAGCACTTGTACTGAAGGCAGCGCTGCAAACTGCAGCTGCTGGCTTTTGTCAGCTACTGCAGGCACCAGGGAAGAGCAGAGGCACAAGACCCTCTGCTTTGGTTCCCTGGAAAAGACAAGCAATTGTCTTGAATCTTCAGAAGAGCCTTTGATTTTCATAAAGCTGTTTTTCCCCAAGAATGGTTTGGGTCTGTTATGAGTGGTTTTGGGAAGTCTGGCAAAGGTGTCAAGTGCTGGTGTGGATGTGCTTTGCAGTGCTCAGTAATCAGTGCATCAGTAATGTCACCAGGGTTTCCCCATGCATGTCAAGCTGCAGAGTCTACTCACTGGGTTCAGCTCCTCGCCAAGCAAAGCGGATGGCAGGCCTGTGCTGAGATCACTTTGACACAGCAGGGCATGCACGCACAGGCTGAGCAGCCTTGCTGGCAAGGCTGGGGATGCTGGAGGGGGACAGGAAGGCACTGCAGGATGCGAATGATCTCGCTGAGGTGATCCCAGTGCTGCTGGGTGCTGGGGCACGAGAGGCTGGAGAAGTGTGCGATGGTGACCCCCAGTGCTGGTGCAAAGGGAGGCAGATGGTGGTGGGAGGGTCTGCATGAACTGGGGATTTCATGGCTTCCCATTACTGCCGGCAGCAGAGGCCCCAGTGGGTGGCCAAGGTGGTGGTGGAGCCGTTGCTGGAGCTCTGAATGCTCCAATGGCATATGGAGCACAGCTGCATGACAAAAGCAAGGAGCAACAAGCTCCAGCAGTGTCAGGCAGGTGTGCAGTGGCCGCTTGTCCCCAGGGGCTGAGGCTCTGACATTTCAGCCCCTGTCCTGTCCTGTCCTTTTCCCACACAGGAGGAAGAGAAGCAAGGGGTGCAAGGCACCACACCAGAGCTTGAGGTCCCCTCCTCAGCCCATGTGCAATGACCAGGGCAGTGACTGGACCTCACCCCTGTCTCTGGCTCCTCTTCCCAGAGCCACAACCTGGCCCAGTGGTACCAGGGCAGGCGCCAGGAGCTCTGGAGGCTAGAGGTGCTGCTGCCACAGCTACAGCTGGAGGTAAGGACCTCCCTTGTGCCCAGGGGTCCTTCTCCCTGACCCCCAGTGCCTGCAGAGCTGGCTGGCAGAGGCGGACCCAAGTGTGAGGGCAATGCCCAAAGGGATGCATGAGGGGAAATGCAAGGACATCATCCCAGGCAGAGGTCTCACGGGACTGCCATGCCCCTCTCCCCCACTTCCCCCATGTCCTGCTTGGTGCTCGAGTTGCCTTCCTCTCCAGCAGGAGTACTTGCAGTCAGCAAAGGAGGAGAGAGCCACTAGGCTGAAAGAGCTGGACGAGGAACAGAGGTGAAGCGGATGCATCCTGGCAGTGCCATGGATGGGGTGTCAATGCTGGGACCGTGCACCCCAGCAACCTCAGCCAGCAATGTGGCTGGGGAAGGCATCAGTCCCAGGGTCCATCACTTCCCTGTGCCTTGTGAGTCCACTGCCAGGCATCCCTGAGCCCTGGAGCAGGAGGGTAGGTAATGAGTGGGCACAGTAGCAGGGTTGTAGAGGGTCATATAGCCCCAGGTCCCAGCCTAGCCACCCTGCACTCTGTGCCCATTGCTTTGCAGGAGAAATAGTGCTCACCCCAGCCAGAGGAGCAGCTGGGGGGGCAGGAGGAGCAGAGAAAGGCCATGCCAAGGGGCCAAGGGCAGGGGGAGGTGCACACTGGCATGGAAGCTTTGGAGGAAGGCTGCAGTGGCCACATGGGCCTGGACCCTTCTCTCTCCCAGGTGCTCCATAGCCCAGTGAGTGGGGACTGGGAACCCACTGCCCAACACAGGTGGGCAGGATGACTGTCCAGCATGGGCCTGGGGAGTGCTGTGCAGTGGGAAGACCCCCTCGTGATGGAGGTACTCACCCAACCAAGCCCTGTGGAGTGCAGCAACAGCAGATGGAGCAGGAGGCCAACGTGCTGGGGTCTGTGCTGCTGGGGATGGTGGAAGTGCAGCCAGTGAGGGGGCACTGCCAGCCCCTGCCCCAGATGGCAAGGGTTCACTGGGGACAGGGGTTTGTGCAGTGCCCAGCCAAGATGGGGGCTGTGCTCCTCTTCAGTGCAGAGGCAGGGGCCCTGTACTGGAGTCAGCCCTGGCTATCCCGGCCACGCGGCAGGGCCCAAAAAACACCCCTGCTCTCTGCAGGCCTGTGGGACAGGGACGCACCATCCAACATGCTGCATCACTTTCTGCTGCAGCTGTGCTGGCCTCAAGCTCCATCCCTCCCTCCTGGACTGGCCTGCCAAGGGCAGCTGGAGAGACAGCTTCCCCCAATGCCTGTGTGGGGTTGTGAAGAGGGAAGGGGGTCCTCTCCCTGGTTTGGAGGGGAAATGGGTGGTGAACCCGAGGACACAGCCCTGGAGCATGTGCTCCAGAGGGACCCCCAGATTGAGGACTTTCTCTTACCTGTCCATCTCTCACATTCTTTCCCCACCCCAGTATCCATCTCCCTCTGTCCCTCTTTCCTGCTCTCCCTCCCTTTTCTCCTCTGCTGCTCTGTTCTGGTCGCATCCCAATTTTTCTCTCTCTATCCCTCTGCCAGGCCCTCGTACTTTGTTTCTTTACCCTTTTGCTCGGCTCCTCATCCCTGTTTTTCCCTCCCCACCTGTCTTTCTCTATCCCCATCTCACTTTCGCTCTCCCCACTGCCTCCTCCACTCCTTGTCCCTATTTCATTCCCTCTATCCCGCTTTTTGTCTCACGATCCCTCCTCTTCTCCTGGTCCCTCCCTCCCACCGTAGGTCCCAGCGTCCTCACTCCGCCCATATTTCCCACTCCTCTGTCCCTCCCCTGATCCCCCTCTCCCTCGCTCCGCTGCTCTCGCCCTCTCACTCTGGTCTGCTCCCCGGCGGGCAGTCCTGCCCCGGGCCAGGGTTTCTCCCTCCCTCCGTGCCTTCGCCTTCCCCTTCCCCCGGGCTGGGGCCACCGCCGCCCCGCTGCTCCCGCCGCCACATCACGCCTGCGCACGGCTACACCGACCTCAGCATACCCGCGCAGCTAGGCGCATGCGCATTACCCCTCGTGCCGTCAGTCCGCGGGACTGCGGGCAGAGCTGTGCGCACAGCCCCAAGTTGCCCTCAGCACCGCGTGAAATGCAAGCGCATGCGCACTACCCTCATTAACCTCATCCGCAATACTGCGGGCAGACCCATGCGCATGCGCACTGCCCCCCCTTGTCCGCAGCGCTGCGGCCGCAGCCCACCGCATGCGCACTGTCCCGCCTAGCCTCACCACGACGGAGCGCCGTTCTGCACTCCTGCACCCGGGGTAGCAACCTGGGCACTCGCCGCCCTCCCCCGGGGCTATCCCGCAGCACAGCCGCCACCCCCTCTGCGATGGGGCGTGTCTCCTGCCTCCCGGCTCCTTGGTAACAAAAGAAGTGACCGGCCGCGGCCGCCGTCCCCGCTACTCGCTGACAGGCAGCACAGCATTTCTGAGGATCGGTGTCACCGGGGAGCGAGTGCAGCCCGCAGCTGCTCCGCGGTGCCTGCGCACCACTACTGCCACTCTGCGGCCACCAGCCTCCCGGAGAAGGACAGGGCGGCAGCGCAAGCAGCTCCCCGGTGCAGTGGACAGCGCAAGTGCGCATGCCTGAAGGCGGTTCCCGTTCAGCATCGGGAGCACGTGAGCTGTTGCTCCTGCGCACCCCTACCTCTGGCGCAGGCGCGGTGGCGGTACGAGGTCGGCGCGCGGGAGCGGGTTGAGGCGCAGGCGGCTGGACGCTGAGGGCGAGGCGCTGATGAGGCAGGCGCCGGCCTTCGAGGTGTCTTCTGCCTGCGGGGACCGTCGCTGCCGGGAGCCGGGGGAGCGGCAGAGCCACCCTCGAACGTGTGCCAGCAACGTTGACCCAGGCCTTTGCTGCACTTACTTGCAATTTAAAAAGACTCTCACACCTGTCTCAGGGTACTCAGCAGTCCCTGAACGCACCCAGACCGGCCCCAGGCATCAAGTACTCAGCTTCAGAGTCCCGAGTCCCTGCCTTACTAACCCCAAAGACCCTGAAGTTGCCCCAGGGCCTAAAACACCCCCAACCCTTCCTCAACAGCTCTCGCCCCCCCCCCCCCCAGCCCATACCCTGCCTAAATGCCCCAAATACTATCTATGCCAGTAGCCAAAACACCCTAAGCCCTGCTCCAGGGTGCACCCATTTACCTCCACATCCTACCTGAGTATCCCCAGTACTTTCCAATCCTGTCACAGTACACTTCCAGGCCTGTTTCAAGGCCCCCAAATACCTCCAAATGCTCCTCAGAGAATGTCATGTATGTATCATGAATATCTGTGAACCCTACCCCCAGAGTCCCCCAACCTTCCTGACAGCCCCCAAAATCCCAAACCCTGTTTCTGAGCCCCTGAAACTCCTCCTCAAAGACCCACAGACCCTAATTTCCCACAAAGACTCCACAAACCTTTTTTCTAGGCCACACAACATCCACAGGTCCTTCCCAGGAGCTGCCAAACAACTCAAAACTTGTCCTAGGGTCCCCAAACCCTGCCTCCAAGACCTCAAAGACTTCTCCCAAACACCCTGAAACCTTGCTCTTGGGCCAGCAAAACATCTCAAATCAAATCCAAGTGCCCCCAAAGACCCACCTAAAATGGCTCAAGTGGCCCCAAACACCTAAACCCTGCTTCCAAGCTTCTCAGATCTCTCCCAGCCATGCCAAAGGATCCAAACACTGTCCCAAAGCTCCCACCAAATCCCAAATACCCCCAAACATGCCATAGTTCTTCCTGGCTCTAAAGAGACCCTGTACGCCCAATTTTCCTCAAAGAACCCAAAATTTGCCCCAGGCAAGTTCAGGACACTCAGAAACTCCCAAAACCCTACCACAGGACCCCAAATGCTGCCACAAATCTCCTAGCAATGCTGAAAGCCCCACACCCTCCCTGAAGTGACCCTGAAGACTCCAAACCTGCCTCATGCTCCAAAATCCCCAAAGTGTGCCCCAGGAACCCCAAAATGCTTTCAGTTGACCCCCACCTCAAACCCATGACCAGGGCTACTGAAGACCCTCAAGCCATGACCAATTGTCCCCAAAGATCTCCAAACCTGAACTAGGGACCCAAACACCCCAAAGCCCTAATTCAGGTCTTTCAGAGACATTTTCCAGCCCCCAAATCTTGTTCCAGTTCCCCCAAGCCTGCCAAATGCCCCAAGAACCCTAAAACCTGGCCCAGTGCTGGAAAAAAAACCCAAACCCAACCAAAACCCAAAACAGTTTCACAGGCTCCTAAGATCTCTTCCAAACACCCCTGAACCCTGTCCCAGCATTCCCAGTCCCCCCAAACTGTGCAATTTCTCCCAAAGACCCCTGCATCCTGCTTTAGGTCTCTTTAAGACTTCCCCAGAACCCTACCAAACTGTGCTTCAAGTACCCTATTTGCTCCACACAGTGCCCATATATTCCCAGCATCACACAGTCCTGTCCAAGGGCTCCAAACCACCACCAAAACCTGCTTCAGGACCCTAAAAGACCTGAAACCCTATCTCAGAGCTGTCGTCGGACCATGGACAACCCTAAACCCTGACTGCATGCCCCCACAATCCCCCAAAACCTATTCCTAGGCCACAATACAAATGCTGCTTCTAAGCTTCTCTACCCCAAAGACTCCCAGACTCTGCCACAGAGCCACACAGCCCCCACAAACATGGCCCAAGTGCCCCCAAATACCTCCACACCCTGCCCCAGGGCTCCCAAAGGTCCCCATGCACTCTGCCCAAGTACGCACAATCCCTTCCAATCTGGTATCAGGGTCCTGAAACACCCTGATAACTTATTTCAGGACCCTCAAGTCATCAGTCCCTGGACTCTGCCCAGTGTCACCAATGAGCTCCAAACCCTGCCCCAGGGCTCCCCAAACACCCTAAATCTAGCCCAAGTAGCCCCTACTGCCAAACCCTGCCCCAGGACTCCCAAACACTGGGAAATCCTTCTCAAGAGACACGAAACACCCCCAAACCCCAGAACGCCCAATCCTGCTTCACAGTCCCTAGACACTTCCCCCAAACCTGTCCAAACCATGTTCCAGCCCTGCAAAGATCCCAAATGATGCTGAAGTGTCTCCAGATGTCCAACCCTGCTTATGGTCACCAAGACCTGTCCCAGGGTCTCCATATCACCAAAACTCTTCTTCAGGGCTCTCAAACACCTTCCTCTGAACCTACCATAGCCTGCCCAGCTGCAGTGTCCTGCCCTCCTGGGATGCTCACACCAACCCTGGCATCCCATACCTACGTCTCCCAGCAGGTGTGCCCCAGGAAGGGCTAGCAGTGATGAACTCTACCACAGAAGCACCTTGCTGCCTTGCAGGGGTCATGACCATATGCTCTCTGGGCCAGGTTTGGTCTGACGCTAGGCTCTTAGCCTGAGGGGTCTCCAGGGGTCCTCCAGCACCATGAAACTCTGGTCATATGGCTTTTGGACTCCCCTTTGTGGACAGCAGCATGCCATGATCTGGGGGTTTGGAAGGGAGGGAAAAGATCCTTCTGGGAGGGCAAGAGCAACGCAGGCACCTAGACACAGGAGGGAATACCCCAGAGACTGCCCCCAGCTGCTCTGGCTGCCCTGGACCTCTTGCCTGTGCCTCCTCCTGAAGTGACCTCTGCCATTGCCGCAGCATAGTCTGAGGTGAGCCCTGGTGTGAGACAGAGCAAAGGCTGCTTTAGGGCCTGAACAGCACGAGCACTCCAGAGCCCCCTGGCTGTAAACACTGACTCTTTGGGCAGGGCATGGCTTCGCAAATCGTCCCGAGGGGACACCCAGTATCATCAGCCTTCTTGCCAGGCTTTGCAACCTGGAAGGGCAATGCATTTGAGAGTTGGGCATTCCTGCCAAACCCCCAGAGCTGGCTGCCTTTTCATTTTGGATTAGCTAATTCTGAGTAATTAGAGTCTGGCTTTTGCCAAAAGATGAGATCTCAGTCTTCTCTTAGTAGTGTGCAAGAGATGGGAATTGCTGAAAGCAGCTGGCAAAGCTTTGCATATACATGGGGCAGGTTGCAAGCAGTGATTAGAAGCTGTGGTTTCTTGCAGGGCCAGGGAGACTGCACGACAAGACCTTAGTTCAATGCCCTGCACTAGTGCAGTGTTCCTGTGGAGGCAGCAGAGGGGCAGTAGGGTAGATGTCCAGTCTACACCAGTCGTTTAAGAGCACTGCAAAGAGCAGCAGAGTCTGAAGGAGTGGATTTGTGCCACATGTAACTCTGCTTAAGCTTGAAGTCTCTCCATCCTATTGACGATTTCAGCATTTTAATGTGGTCTTTCTGCTAAAAGAGCATGTGCAACACCTGCCTTCCCTGGACTTCAAGGGGGATTGTCTGAGAGACTGCTTTCAACACTGAGTGTGCTGCTTTTCCACAAAAACGGGGTCACAATGGCTGTAAAGTTTTACAATTACCTGGCAGATTCTGTGGAACTTTTCCATAAATTTTATACATGATCACACCTCCCTGCAAGGAGACCACTTGGGCAGAGCCCACTTGGCTACAGCGGGGATGCTTGTTCTTGCAGCCAGTTGTGCTGATTGGAGAGCAGCTGTACCAAAATTTCTCCTCCTCTTTTTCCT